>NC_061862.1:97415493-97712993 GCF_907164915.1 Impatiens glandulifera
ATAAATAAATTTTTGTTTAATATAAAAATTAACTAATTGGTAATAAATATTAAATACAAAATATATATATACATACATAAAATAATAAAATTATTTCAACAATCATAAATGGTCCAGCAGTTTAAGTGTTCACATTTCATGTTTAAGAGTAAGGTTTGAATCTCAAAACATGCAAATTTATATTTTCAAGAATGCATTTTGACTATAATATATGGTGGCGCAATTTTTAAACAAATGATGGGCATCTAAAGGTGTGAGGTCGAAATTAGTTATTGGTTTGACGAGCATTTGAAAATGTGATGTCACGAGATGAAGGTCGGGTGGTGGGTGATTTGTCGAGTATGAGATTGGAATTAGTGGTTTGTATGAAGAGCATTTGAAAGTGTGAGGTCACAAGATGAAGGTCGGGTGGTGGGTGGTTTGTCGAATGTGAGGTCGGAATTAGTGGTTGGTATGACGAGAATTTGAAAATATAAGGTCACGAGATGGAGGTCGGGTGATGGGTGATTTGTCGAATGTGAAGTCGGAATTAGAGTTTGATTTGGCAAGAATTTGAAAGTGTGTGGTCACGAGATGGAAGTCGGGTGGTGGGTGGTTTATCAAGTGTGATGTTGGAATTAATGGTTGGTTTGACGAGCATTTGAAAGTGAGAGGTCGCAAGATGGATGTCGGGTGGTGGTTAGTGTTGGTTTGACGTTGGATAAGAGGTATGTGATCAATTGGGATTGATTGTTGATTTATTGAACTTGGAGTAAAAGAGAGGTTGACTAAGATTGATGAGTGGTTTGTCGAGGGATAGAGACATATGAAAAAATGTGAGTCACAATATTAGGGTTAGTGGGTGGTTTGACGAGGGGATAAAGAGGCATATGAAAAAATATGAGTTACAAGATGAGGGTCAATTGGAAATGTTAGTTGTTGAGTTTGACGCGATATAATTCGTGTGTCATTAATTGAGGTCGACTAAGATTAGTGGGTGGTTGTCGATGAAATAAAAAATGCATATACAAAAGTATGAGTCACAAGATTATGGTCAAGTGTCAAAAATGTGTTAAAATTTCAAAAAAAAAATATTAGTTTGAAATATTAACTTTATAAATTATAAATTATATATATATATATATATATATATATATATATATTATATATTATCCACATTTCAACTTTTCTAAATTAAAAAAATAAAATGTCAATTCCACATTTTAACTATCCAAATTAAAAAAATATTAGTTTAAAATGTAAGTTAATATATATATATATATATATATATATATATATATATATATATATATATTACCTTACTATACAAAAGTGATTTAACATTTTAAAATTTTTAATTAAAATAAATAAATAAATTATGGGTATGTAATCCTAACGGTTTAAAATTAATTATAAAATTAATTAATTTATATTCAAGTTAAACAATCTTCTAGATTTAAAATAATTAAATTAACTTTCGCCAATTAATTTTTTTAAAATCAATAAAAGGTGTACGTATACAAACATATTTTTCACTAGAGTTTTTTTAGTTCTTAATTTGGTGATACAGGAAAGGGCTTTCGCGCTTCATTCTCCGTATTCATTTAAAAACGATCTCTACTATATAGAATTGACTTTTGAAAATTGGTTGTTTAACGTTTTATTTTAACCAATTATTTTTCTGGTACTAAACATTCATAGATCTTTGGTGTATTTAAAAATTGTAACAACAATATTTAAATGTTGGTATATGTTGTTGATGACGATGACTAAGGATGAATGTATCAAGGATTGAAGAACCCTTCTTGGACCTTAGAGAAACTTTTAGGATGCATGTATCTGAGCTTTAAAGCATGGTATGAAAATTCCAAAAAATCATGAAGCTTAGAGCTTCAATGGCGGATTTTCTGAAAATTCGGATAGAGGGTTTTAGAGGTGATCTATTGCCTTCAGATTTATCAAGGGATGATATTTATAGCCTCCTAAAGTTGGTTCAGGAAACAAGTTGATTGAATTTAGTCAAAAGTCATCAATGACGTTTTGACTCTTCTTGATCCAACTTTCCCGACCAGGCAATGATGAGGCCTATGATCGTAGGCGAAATGATTAGTGTGGTCAGGTGATAATTTCAACTTTGCAATCAACCGATATGGTGGACTATCGATGAAATTTCATCTTTGACAAATCCAAGATGAGATTCGTCCTTATATGTTCTTCATCACAAAAAGAAGACAAACCAGAAGTGAAACGACGCCATTTTAGGCGAAAAATCGGATGCGGAGCGGTCCGTTAGCATTTCGTCTACAACTGAGCGGTCCGTTGCGCGTTAGATGATTCTCTACTTCGTAGATGCACACTCCTTCCGTTGTAGCGGGCGACGAGGGCAACGCTGGGGCGTTGGATGGAAATTGAACGCCTATCTGATGTCTTTGGTTCTCGTTACATCATTTCTTCCGAACTTCGACCGCACAAGATCATATATTTAATTTTTATTTAAAACCTTAAGGGTTTATTATAAATTGATTTTTTTTACCTTTTAGCTTTATTTTTATATTTTTAAAAATATAAAAATATTTAAAATAAATATGACATTTATTTTGTCGATTTATTTTATTTTGTATATTTTGGGTTAAATAAATAATTAATTTGGCATAAAATGGATACAACGTTTATCCCAAATTATTTAATTTAATCTCTTTAATTTTTCTAAAATTAATTTGAGATAAAATTAGTAAAATATTTATCCCAAATTATTTTATTTATTCCCTTTAGCCATTATTCTTAATTAATTTAGGATTAAATTATCATAGTAATTAATCCAATTAATTTAGCTTTGGCCTTGATTTTAATTATTTTGAATTTATTTTTCAAAATAATTAATTAAATAAACATAAATTAAGATTATTATTGTTTTGAAAACAGTTTTTTGGTTCATCAACCTAGTTTTTTTTTTTTTTTGGCGAACTTCAGTTTCACGTTCCAAAACCACCGGTTATACTAGATTAATATTTTTTAATTTAAATTTAAATATGTTAGATACATAAATTATATATATATAATCATTTAGTCATATAAAAAAATCAAATACATATAATTAAACTCAATAATTTATTGATTAAATTAATAACATTCCAAATAGTTACATCACTTTATAACTTCAAATTCACAACATTATAGAACTTATCCTAAGGCAACAATACAAACCACCCCACCATTTCCTTGTCTTCATATCTTTCATTCATTTTTTTTCAATATACTTACATTTTTATTCACTTTTTTAAAATAGTCAATTTTTCTGCTAAACTCATTAATTAACCTATTAATTACATATTTCTCCTACTAAACTTAATAATTAATTAATTTTATAAATATAATAAATGTAATTAAAATTAATAATATTTTATTAAATAATTAAAAAAAAAACTTAAATATTATATATTAAAATAAAATACATTATATAAATATTAAAATAAAATACATTAAATAAATATTAACATATTTTATCTTTATTTAATTTTATAAATATAATATGTATAATTACAATTAAAAAAATTAAATTAAATAATTAAAATAAATATTATAAATTAAAATAAAATATATTACATAAAAAAATAAAATAAAATAAAACTTTATTTATATGTTATTTTATTCTTACAATTTTATTTTATCTTTATACATTATATATATAATATATTTATTTGAATTATTTATTTTTATTTTTATTTAATTTTATTATAGGACATGAATTTTTATTAGGTGATTAGAAAATAATTCAATTTTATTATACAATTTAATTTAATTTTGTATATTTTATTTTAATATTCATATAATTTATATTTATTTAAATTATTTAATTTTATTTTACAAATATAATATATAAAATTAAAATTAAACTTATAGTTGTAAAATTCCCACTAATAAAATTAAGAATGATAAATGTATTTTAAATGAAATAATTTAAATAAATATTATAAATTAAAATAAAATAACTTAGATAAACATTAAAATATATCTACTTAGCTTAAAAAATACCTTCGAATGGTTTTTCTATTCGACCAGACGAAATAGACTCTTCTGAGGGAGTTTATTTATATATAAAAAAATGTAGTGTATATTTATTTAAATTATTTAATTTAATATTTTGAATTTTAATTATATAAATTATAATTATACAATTAAGTAAAGATAAAATATGTGTGTAATTTTATATTTATATAATATATATTTTATTTTAATATATAATATTTAAATATATTTTATTTAAATTGTTTAAGTATTATTAATTTAATTATAAAGATAAAATATATTAATATTTATTTGAGGGTTTAATTATTAAAAATTATGTAATAAATGAATTAATTATGAATTTAGAGAGGAGGTGTATATTGCGGAAAAGTAATGGAAATGTGGGTATACTAAGAAAATAAATGAATATCTGAAAATCACATAAATATCTTTTTTGCAGTTTGTTATATTTTTGAAAATGTTGAGAAAAATAATTGAGGATTAGAGGTTAAACGGATTGAGGGGAAGAAAGAGATGATTGATGATTGACGGGAGTAAAAATGTAATATACCGTAAATGATCAGGAGGTTATAAAATAAACAAAATGATTCGAATACCTACTAACCGCGGAAATATGACGTTTTTTTTCCGGTCGTCCGTCTAGTTAGACCAAAGGTAAACATATTAAAGTCAAAATCTGAACTATTAACTAACTATTTGAATAAAAATAATGTCAAATTCCCTAATCAATAATACAATATTGGTAAGGAACCATAGTATAGATATACTGAAAAGATCTCAAATCCGATTCTCATTGAAAATACATTTAAATTTTATGTGGCATCATAGCGTTTCCAAAACCCTTATCTAAAAAAAAGGGAGTTCATCAAAACTATCAGCTATGGATTCTAGATTCACCTGATTTCTTCAAGCTTCCCAATATCCCATCAATAAGCTTATCCCTACTACCTGAATCTTCCTTCTCCGAAACAAAAGAGTAAGTCTTCGTCGGCCTTTGCTTCCTTCCACTACTGTTCCCTCCAAAAAATGTGAAGGCTGGCGAATCTTTCGTACTACCATCAACATTTCCAAGGCTTTCAGCTCCACCACCCTTTCCGTTGTCACCATTCTTAGAATACCAAGAATCGAGTATTTTAATCAACGAGCTATCTTCCTTATTTAGACTATTACCTGACTTCTCCGACGATTCCACCAAAGACGAAGATGTCGTTTCTTCCTCGGAATCATCCGAAATAAGTTCTTCTACTGCCAAGCTGTCGTAATCGTCAGTTGTCTGACTGTCTTTGGCGGCTACAGGACCAAAGTCCTCCCATTGTGAATCGATATCATTACCATCCTTCCTTAATGAATCTGATAATTTACCGTTTGCATTTCTTTTATTTAAAGGATAAATAACATTGGATTCGACTTTTACTCCCGGCATTATCTGAAGCAATGTCACCAGATTCTGATAACCAAGTTTTTGGAAATCCAGTGGATATCCAAATCGAAGAATAAAGAATTTCCTGAATGAGCCCATTTGGAATCCGTCTGGGTATCCATTCACGATATCATCCGCGAGCTTCTGACAATCAGCTAACACATCGTTTCTGGATTTTTCCAAGGGCTTTGGATTGTCTGACTCTGATTCCTTCGGCGGGCTCATGAACATCAAACTCAGCCCGTTTGAACTAGAAGTGTTATGAGAAGGAGTCGTGATGGGTTTAACGAGCTTGAAAGGATACGGTTGAGAAATGCACTCTTGGACCCATTTCTTTTCTGTTATTATCAGGTGCAATAGATGAAGAAGATCACTTGTAGACAAAGAGTTAAGAATTGATGGGCCTTCTTTCTTAAGGTTTTCTGCAAATTCTTCCCTGTATTA
Source organism: Impatiens glandulifera (assembly GCF_907164915.1). Taxonomy (NCBI): domain Eukaryota; kingdom Viridiplantae; phylum Streptophyta; class Magnoliopsida; order Ericales; family Balsaminaceae; genus Impatiens; species Impatiens glandulifera. The sequence continues at coordinate 97,421,363 of NC_061862.1, forward strand.
CATGTATTAGTGTTTCAGATCACAAATTACAAGAATAAATGGCACAACAGAAATCAATATATACCCATTTAAGATAAACAGTAGACAGGACGAGGACAATATATGCATCTGAAACCGTCCAGAAATTTTTTTGAAACTTTTTTCTAATAGATATTTCGTATAGATATGGATTCAGATGAGATAAGGTTGGTAAACAAAACTTAGTCATACAGATTCAAAAAATTCAGATCCACGTGTTTCCAAATGGCATACTTCTATGTGCTACAGCCTACAAGTCAATTTTGACAATTTTCATAAAAGTTGTATAACCCCGAAATTCAGGAAAAAAGGAACAAATGGTACCTGCCCTTTGAAAGTAAAACAATGTCTGAGCCATGAGATGTATCCAGAAATCTTTCCATTTCAGTCCAGAAAGTATCACTGGAGAATGTTTTGTTTTTCACTTGATCATCATCAACAGAAGCCTTCTTTGGAGTCTTGCAAGAATCTTCATTCAGTATATCAGTGCTAGAGTCAGTTCTCCAAAACATAAACCAGTCTGTGAACTTCTTGAAGAAACCGGGCTCAGAAACCTTCCCATCCTTAGCTTCTCCATTGTCGGACAAAGAAGATGAAGCAGGGACTAGCCGAGCAGCAATATCCTGATTCACTGATCTAACATTTGTCTCCTCAGCGGTTGAATTCGCACTATTTCCTTCGAGACTATTGCCTAACTTCTTTAAAACCTGCAGTTTAGACTGACAATTGCTTTCCACTTTCATACCTAATTTATTATCACCTTCTTCTTTAGTCGGTTCAACCTCTTTCTGTTCTATTTTTTCCTTCATTGGTGCATCAGTAGAAATAGACAATTTGTTATCTTTACCATTCCCTTTCGTGGATACAGAAAGATTTAAATCATCAGAGTTACTCAACAAAGGCCCTTCAGCAGGTTCACACAATTTTTGAGGAATACGCACAAAAAAACAGCCATCACTACCAGAAAGCTTTATGTCTGGCAATGACAAAAGAAACCTAGAAAACTTCTTATAACCATACAAGTCCTTGTCTAAGGGAACCTCAGTTTTACTCAATTCTTCCCGAAGTTCGATAATGTGTATTCCCTTGGGATAGCCACGTAATATCCGACGAACCTGCTTTGAAACAGCTTTCGGTACTGGAAGGAGATTCTGCTCTTGACAAGAATCTGACAATTCTTCTGATTGTGTGGAAGGTGAAGGTGAAGATGATTGTTGATGAACTGCAAATGGATCTTCAAGAGGAGGGAACTTATAGTATCCATACCAAGAACCATATGGACCATCCGGGGGTTGATTGAAGTATTTTCCAGTAAGATTATCGCCTTTAACAATGGAATTCCAATTCCACATAATACTTGCTGCACTGCAAAGAACACCAGGAGAATTTTCTGGGCTAGCTAAGAGGATATTGTAATTGTTCATTCTTAACCTATGTAAAGTGTTGGCAAAATCTCTATCGCCGGAAATTAAGAAAATATGTGATGGAGGAGGGTTTTGAGAAACCCAATACATTAGATCTACAAGAAGAGACCTATCTGCACTGTTCTTTCCTCCTGAAATTGATGAAAAAATTTCATTAAGAAGACTGAAGAAGTATTACAGTAACCCAAGACTGAAAAAAGAGCAGTTAGTTACCGTGAGGAATGTGGGTGAGGTTAATTCCAGTAGCAGAAAGTGCTTCCTGGTTAGTCCTCGATAGCTGCATCATATCACCAAAAGCGGTAATCTGAATCGGTCCATTGATTCCACTGGCCCTAACTGCGGAGGTAATGTTTTGAGCGATCTTGAAGTTGTTCCCGCCGGCGGAAGGCGAGCAGTTCTCGAAGTCCCACCATACTGAAACCCTGACATTTCTGCTCTCTTCTTCGTGCCGTCGAAAAGCTACGGAATTTGAGGAAGAGGAAGAGAAATGAGAGAGTTGGAGACGAGCATAGAGGTTGGATTCAGCTCTGGGAAATGGGTTGATTGAGAAAGAGCGGGAAGAAGAGAAGATAAAAATGGTTCTTCTTGCAGTAAAGGGTTTCATGATGCAGACGATGATTGTTCAGAAACGTCCTGGATCTGTTGAGATAAAAGAGGAGCTCATCGTCATTTAGAATCTCTGCAGATCGGTGAAGAAGAAGAAGAAGAAGGAAATGTTTGAGAGTAGTTAAAACCCTAAGAGCATCTCCAACGGTCATCCACTTTTTTCCTCTAACCTTACACCATTCCAAAATGCAAAATGTGTTTTCATGGCGCGCTCTCTCTATTTATTTCCCATTTTGGCTGGAAAGAGAAAGAGAAAGAATCATTTCTTATTTTAATGGTACTTAATTTAATTTTTTTTTATATAACTTTATATATACAGTGATTTAAATTGTTACTTCAACTTATTTTTTTTAAAATGTTAAAATAAAGAGTTATAATATTTTTTAAATGTATAATTAAACATTTAATTATATTATACTTAAAATTTTATCTAATTTATGTTATATTTTTACAATATATTTTATAACTTAAATTATATAATTTATTTTATTTTTATTTTTTTTAAGAATATATTTATTTATTTAAAAGTATTATTGAATTATTTTATTATGTATTAATTATTGATATATGATTAAATTTATTTTAATTTTATTAATTGAATAAATAATATTATAATCAAATATGTAAAGTTGATAAATATATAAATAATATTAATAATGTTAAAAAATTAGTATAAATTATAATACTCTAAGGCTGTGTTTGATAGGGAATACTACACTATTAGAATAATATCACAATAGTAAAATTGTAAGACGTTTGGTTGAATTGGTTTTATTTAAAATGAAAGTATAATTTATATATTGATTAGTAATACCCTACCCGTGTTACAAGAAGGTATTAAAATTTTAATTTATTTTTAATATTTTTTAATCTTAATTTTTTAATATTAACATTAATTTGTTTTTTTAAATTTTCATTAAAGTTTAATTATTAAGTTTTATTTATTTTTAATTTTAGTTTATATTATTTTTTTAAATAAATTTATTTTATAAATTTTAATACTTTAAATTTTATTTATTTAAAAAAATAAACAAAGTTAACGTTTATTTTATAATTAGTAGTATAAAAATAAAAATAATATTATTATTAATTATAATTATTATCTCTTAACAGTTAGTTCAATAATTTAAATTTTTTATATATTATCATATTTCAAAAAAAATTATTAAATAATACTAAATATTTATTTTTATATATTATTATTAATTTAAAATAATAACGTAATTATATTATTATTTATTTATTTTATGTAATATTAATAATATTTAAAATAATTAAAATAAATTTTATATAACAATAAAATATCAATAAGATTAATTAAAAATAATATTAAAAAAATAATTAACAAAGATAAAAAAAATATTATTTTATTTTTATACTTAAATTTTATAATATCTACCCAACAAAAAATTATAAACCTATACAATTTATATAATGTGTTATACTTCCAACCAAACAATAATAGTATATATAAATTATACTCTTTTATACCTACCTCGTTACAATTTATACATCCTTATTATTTATACTCAATATGTTGTATCTCGTAACAAACGCAGCCTAAAAATATTTTTTTAGTTTAGAAATAAGTTTTTGAGTTTGAAATGAATTACATTTGATATGATATTTTACCATATTTTATGTTTAAGAATAATTTGTGGGTTTTGAATTTTTTTATTTTTTTTATTTTTTATTTTTTTTTGTTAAATATCCTATTTAGAATAAATTATATTTTAATGACATGTTTCCTATATTTGATATTAATAGTATACTATATTATATATATATATATATATATATATATATATATATATATATATATATATATTTAAAAACAACTTAATTTCAAATCTGATTGGAAATTGTTTGAATATGATCAGTTGTACATTTTATTTAATTTTTTATACATATTATTTTTGTGTTTATTTTTTTTAATTGTTTTTGTTTTATAATTATTTAGTTGAAAAGGGACAAGTGTTATTTTTTAAGATCATATATGTTACATTCATTCTTATTCATTCCTGCAAAATATTTTATGAGATTACTAAGAAACAAACAAAAAATTGAACATGGTTGCTATCAATCTCCCCGACAATAAAAAATATTTATTATGTATGGTTTGGTTTGTCGAAGTGAAATAATAAATGAGGATTAAAGTGAGATGGTAGGTGGGTACGGTGTAAAATGCTTAAAATAATAGTAAGAAATAAGGGATGGGTTGATTGCCCAAAGTGAGATGGTAAATGCAGGCATGAGATAGTTGGGGTGTAAATGTTTCAATTGGTAGTTCGATTTGGAATCAAATGATATGTTGGTTGGGCGAAGTGAGTAAAAGTATTGATAGGTACGTGATAATGATAGTTAAATATAATAATGAAATTGTTGGTTGATCGACGTGAGATGATAAGAAGATGGTAAGAAAATGAGATAGTTGGGTGATAATGTGATAGTTAAATATGTGAATGAGATTTGTTACTTGATCATATGAGATGATAAGGAGTCGGTAATGAGAAAATCATGGTTGAGTGATAGTGATAATTAAATATATGATTTTTCTTGGTTGATTAAAGCGTGAAATTGCAAAATTTAGTATGAGAGATCGATTAAAAATAATAATAGAAACAAGATATTACTAACTCAATAAAAAATAAATATTGTATATTGTTGTTTGACTAAAGTGAAATGTCAAGAAATTTAATATAAGAGGTAGATTAAAGAGATAAATGATAGAAATAAGATATTATTTAGTAATTACAATGAAACTGAGAAAGTAACTATTATAAAGTGATTTTATATGGTAATTTCAGCATTTTGTTTATATCTCTAATGTCTAGTAATATTATTTATTAATAAGAAATTTGACAATATAATTATTATTTTTATTAATTTTTTAATATGAATATAAATTAATAAAATATTTAATACTATATATTCTAAATTACACAAATATTAAAAATAATATATAAAAGATTTAAAATTAAATATAATTAATAATTATATTATATACTATATCAATTATATAAAAATAATAATTTAATTGGGTAAATATACATCTAAAAAATTATAAATAAATAAATTTAAAATATATATAATAATAAACAATAATTGTAACGTCAAAAATCGACCCTTCCCGAGAAGTTTCGTTACTCGATAGTCGCGCCCCATAACTTACTTTCCTCTCGGGTCTCGAGTGAGACGATAAATTAAAATGGTAGGCTTGACTATAGTGTATTTAAAAAACCTCGATTTAGACTAGTTTTAACTTTTTAGAATCCCTACCTAATTTACTAGTTGAGAAATTAGGAAAGAAAAATATTTTGCGTGTTCAAACGCATTTTAGAAATTCTGTTCATGGTTTTCGGTACTTGGTTACACATGAGAAAATACTTTTGCGCTATGTCTCACGTGTTTGTCACATGACAGTCTCTACTTTAAATTTTTTGTTATTTAAAGTAATATTATTTTATACTTTATTTATTTATCTAAGTCTAGGGTATGCGTTTAAGCGTAATCCAAGTCTAAACATGTGTCTAGTTTTGTATCATTATGTTCATAAAACATGCGTATATGTCCTAGGTCCTAAATCTAAAAATAAAAGCGCTATTACCTTTAGACGAGCGACGAAACTCGAGAAACAAAAGGTACCTATACTAAAAAAAATAGAATCCAAACAAGTGTCATTATTCAAGTTTAATATATATATATTAATCAAATAAATGAGTTGGTGTAGTGGTTTGGCGCTTCAGATTCATAAGCAAATCATATCATGATAAGATAAATGCTAAGGTAATTAGATTACAAAAGTAACATTTCATTCAATCGGGTTTTCAGAAGGAAAAAAATAAAATAAATCAAACAGGTTGAGAGTTTGTAAATAATTATTATTTTTTTCTATTCTAAGTTTTAAAATAAATTCAAATAGGCCTTATTTGTCCTCTCTTCTTCTTGCCTCGTTTCCCACGATGCATTTCCAAAAAAGCTTCCAGAAGCTCTTCCTCTCCTTCTCTTTTGTCCTTTCTCTTAATCTTTTGTCTTTTGCATTATTCTTTGAAGGGCTTGTTTGTTTGGGTGGTCTGCTGCACTATTTAATTTGTTTGTTTGATTTATTATTTTTATTTAATAAGCCTAAATTTTAATTATAAATAAGGTAAAAAAATGTTAGTGTTCTACAATAATATTAATAAAATAAAATAATTGAGTTCTTATATTTCATTTTAATTGAGAATAATAGAATATTTATCTACAAGGCTGGAATGATTTTAATTTTTTTTTTTCAAATTTATTTAACGGCATGCAATATTAAGACAAACATCTAAATGACCCTGTTAGACTTCCAATTACAATTAAATTAAATTAAATTAAATGAATTAAAAAAACTATATAATTGTAATTAATCATAATTTTTATATTTAAAAAAGAATATAATAAAAATAATTTAAATATATATTATTAAAAATCATAAAAATAAATAAATATTAAAAATACTATTCCGAACTAAAAAAGGCTAATAATAATAATAATAATAAAAATAAAATTGTTTTAAATTATATTAAAATTCAAATTCAAGTTTAAATTCTTAAAGTAATAGACTTAAAAATTAAAATTGAATTTCAAATTTCAATAGAAAGAACTTATAAACACGATCTAATATATATTATTTAAAATATAATATTTTCCCAATAATTGTATTTATTTTTTATAATTAAAATTTTAAATATTTTAATAATATATTTAAATTTATAAAATAAATAATTTAAAATACACTCTTTTTAATATGTTATTTTTAATAAATATATATATTTTAATTCTTTTAAATGTTTGGAGAATTAACATACTCAACCACCGATCTCGATCTCGATCAAGAGATAGAAGCTATTCGAATAGTTGAATAAACCCATATGGTTATTCGGCAGGACACTTGGTAGACCTGATTGAGGAGCAATTACGAATTATGAGGTTCCATGGCCACCCACTGTTGAGAACTCGGGTATGATCCCGAAAACAAATGAAGTGGAGATCATGGTCGATCGAGCCATTTGTTGATGAGTTTTGTCATCTTGAACCTGATTTGGGTTTGGAAGTCATTGATCAAGGTGAATTCGGTAAACATACATAATTTTGTATTATATTTAACTAATTTAGTTTAGTTTATTTTATTAAATTATATTATATTTTTTTAAAAATATTGAAAATTATAAAATTGAGGAGGCATAGACGGTTGTTGCATTGGTTGTCTATAAGGACTAGTTTGATTTGGTGTTTATAAGTCAATGTATTAATAAATTGTTATAATAACTTTGCGTAATAAACTCACGTAATTAAACATACTTTTGCGTTTAAACTCAATTTTATTCCTCCCTCGTTCCCTCATCATCATTTAAAATTATAATCTCATTTTTTTTCACATCATTTAAAATATTTTTTTATTCATTCTCTCTTATCTATTTTCATTCATTTCTAATTATTTTATTCATTCTGTTACATCTATTTAATCTATTTCTAATTATTTTATTCATTTTCTCTCATATATTCTATATATTTATAATATTTTTATATATTTATAATATTTTTATATATTTATATAAAATTATTATAAAAAAATATACATTTAAATATATTTTTATTTATTATTTATAATATATGTATCTTAATATATAAAATAATTAAGCAAAATATGAAATATGAATACACTGTCATTTTTTATTTATAATTATAGTTTTAGAAATTAAACTATAGTTTAAATTATCTAATAATATCTTACCATTTAAATGAATAATACTACGATAATATTGAGAGAGCTCAAAAATAAATTGACAATTGAAAGATTAGGTCAAGGAGGAGAGTGTGGAAATGTGAAAAATATATATAATAATAATAAATTACTTTCTTTATTCATTATTTATTTTTTAATTTAAGACATTTATTAATATTTAAAATTATATATTAACAAAATTTATAAAAATTAATATATTAATATAATTTATTTTAAAATATTAAATTATTTATTAATATTTAAAAAATTAATAAATATATACAACATTATATATATAATATTAATTATTAAATAATATTATAAATATAAAAAATAAATAACTGGACGCTGAATCAAACATATTCAAGCTTAACTATTAAATAAGCTAAAATCATATTAAATGTATTTGAGAATAAGCTAGATAAGATCGCGTTAATACTAATACGCTAAGAATAATCAAACTAGTTGCGGTAGTTGTGAATGTCGAATTGGATGAATATATATATATATATATATATTTTCAACTTTTTATTTCAAAAAAAATTAATATATATTTATGAAAATTTTAAAAATAACCTATTAAACATAGTGTATTTTAAATTATTTATTTTTTAAATTTAAATATATTATTGAAATACTTGAAATTTAAAATATAAATTACAATATGATATTGTGTATGCATTGAAATATTAATTATATGATAATGTTTATGCATTGTATTATCCATATATTAAATTTATAAAATGTTCGATTACAATATGCAAAGTAATATAATTTAATTATTTAATATTGTATATAATATCTAAATATTAAATTTATAAAATGTTATATTTTGGTATGCAAAGTTGATGGGATACAATTTATAATAATTTTATAATCAATCGATCTAAATAACAAAAACTTAAATTTGAATCTAAAAAAAAAATGGGTTTGTTGTTATTGGGTTAATTCGACCGAATCACAACTCTGAAAACTTTCCAACATAATTGTAATGATATTGGACAATATTTGGATCATCTTCGATCAAAATCAAAATGTTCAAAATAAAATGAAAATTTTGATTTCTTGAATTAGTCAAAATGAAATAGTTAGTGTTCTTATTTTGGTACAAATCAAATATATATATATATATATATATATATATATACTATAAGAAAGCTATTGGGTAACTTCTTACACTTCAAAACAATCTTAAAATTAAAAATCCGATTTTTTATTATAAACTATTTTGAACAAATTGATCATCATCCAGTCGACCCATACATTGAGATAATGATCAACATGTTCCTGAAAGTTTTATGAAGTTACCCAAACTCTCGGATCAAATAATTAGAACTAAAATAATAAATTTTAAAAATGGAATCCTTGTATTCTTGATGATCGAGGCTTGTGAGCCCAGGACCGATAGATCTAATCGAGAATCCTCGGTCCGGACCAAGACCAAGGACCGATAAAAATAAACTAGGACCGAGACCTAAGATCGATGTTCTTGATTTAGGACAGATACCTAGGATCGAGAGGTCCGACCTAGGACCGATAAAGTTTGGACTTAGGACCAAGATGTCTGAATTGGGACCGAGACTCCTAGGACCTACGACCGAGAAATCCAAACCTAGGATCGAGAATCCCATACCCATGACCGAGACTCCCGAAACCAAGGACCGAGGAACTTAGCCCAGAACTAGCCCCGTATCGAGAGGTTTATACACCTCGACCGAGAAACCTAGCCCCAAGATAGTCCATGACCGATTGGTTTTTACACATAGACCGATAAGATCAGCTAATGATCGAAAATCCTTAGCACCTCGACCAAGAGACTCCGGTACTCAGACCGAGATCTCCCAAGTCCAAACCGAGGGTCTTTAGACCCCGATCGATAAAATCAGACCCAAGCCTTAGAACTCCGGTCCTAATGCCTGTTTGGTTCCATTTTTCAAAATTCAAAATTATTTTTGTAATTTTGGGACTCCAATCATTTTCTAAAAATCCTAAAAAAAATAGAAAATACATTTTAAATATTTTAGGGATATTTCCACAAAAACCTTTCAATAAGGGCTTGTTTGGTGTTTATTTCTAAACTCTAATATCTTTAAAAATGACTAATATTTTTCAAGTATTTCACCCTAGTTATCATCCACAAAAAGTACCAGAATTTAAATATTGATGTTTCAATATTTTAAATAACGTTAAACCTAGAAGCATGACTAGGCCCGGAAGAATAATTGGTTAAAATTCAAACGTTATATAACCGATTTTTAAAAGTCATCTTTATAAGTAGAGACCGTTTTCAAAACGGGTACGGAAGATAATACTTTTCTCAAGTATCACCAAATTTCGAACAAAATAATACTTTGGTGCAAAATACGTTTGTACATGTATATTTTTTTTATTGATTTTTCTAAAATCAATTGGGTACTCTGTCTTCAAATGAATAATTTTTTTAAAAATAATTATATTTAATTAATTTAAACTGAATTTCAAGTCAAATTGTCATTTGATTTTTACCATTCTCCAAATTATTAAAATTTGAATAAAATTAATTATTTTTATATAATTAGTTTTAAAAGCTATCAGGTACTATCAAAATCTTTTAAAAATAATGTTTTGTTTTAAAAGATGATTTGAACGCAAAACAATGTTGAAACAATCGAACCTTGAGCCATCCCGGGCTCCTCGTATTGTCACGTGCTCACCAACGCGTGCTAAGCTACGAGGGATTTTTCGGGGTTACAATTTATTATTTATTATTTTGATATTTTTGATAAATATATATTATTTTAAAAAATATATTATATTAGTTTGATAAATAATTAGTTTTTATTTTTTTATTTTATTAAAAAAAGATAATAACTAAAATCAAACTTTATATATTTAATATTTTATAAATAACTAAAATTATGAAACTTTTTTGCTTTATTATCTTGATTAGTCTGTTAAGATAATTTATAAATTTACATTATTCAATATATAAAATAATTTTAAGTAATTATTTTTATAAAATAATTATTGGATCAATATTTTATTTTTTAGAAAACGGTTAAAATCATTTTATTAACAATCAAAAGACCCTAAAAAAACTAATTAGTAGCATTCATAAATTCTAAAAAACAGAGATTACAAACAGAAAAGACTACATTCAAATCTAAGCATCCCAGTTTGGGATTTTCGCATGTCATCTATTTTCATTGAGTTGCATTTTTCTCCTTCCTCTTACTCTTCCTCTTACTCTAACGATAAAAAAAGATTGTATTGAAAATGATGATGAGTATTGTTGATTCTCATTTATATATATTTATTTTTATTTTGTTTAATAAAAAGTTATTAAAATTAGTTATGAGTGAACTTTAATTTTTCGCATTTTACTAACTCTCAATCAAAAATAATTTTTACTACTTCTTATATTCGGTCAAGGACATCGTTAATTGGATTATTTTGTTTTACTTGGTCACTAAGGGCTTGTTTAATAAATGAGTTAATTTGGATAAAGTTTAGGTTTTTTTTCTAATAACCCTTGTGTGATGGGAATTGGTAAAAATTTAAGGTTTTTTATTTTATTTTTTATTCCAATTATACCCTCCTCCCTCTATATATTAATAATAATATTTTATAATGAAATAATTTAATTTATATTAAATTTAATTATAAAATATAATAAAATAAATATTAAAAAATTTTACATAAATTAATATTAACTTTTATTAATAATAAAAAAATAATTAAATGAATACTAATTTTATAAATTATTATTATTAAAATTTAAATGTTATATTAGATAATATACTATGAAATAATTTTATTTATATTTTAAATTTATTTTAATTAATATAAAAATTTAAATAAAATAATCTAATTTAATTTATATTAAAATAAAATAAATTTTATAATATAATAAAATAAATGTTATATATATATATATATATTAATATTAACTTTTATTAATATAAAATAAAATATATATATATGTAGATGGTAATTTTAGAATTTTAATTGTTAGAATGATTAATAATTTTATATGGGGTAAATATTAACTTAAATTAATTAATATATTTATTTAGAATAATTGTTTAGAGTTAGTTTATATATATAAAAAATTAAAATAAATTTTATTATAAATATTTAATTCAAATGAAGTATTTTTATAAATTAATTAATATTTGTTATTTAAATATATTAATTTTAGTTTTTAGTAAAATTATTTATTTATTTAAATTATTTAAAATTTAAATGTTATATTTGATAATATGCCAAAATTACAAATTTAGGCTTCTAATTGAGTGTCAATTGCAATTTCGAACCTCCTATTTAAAACCTTACCGATTGAGACTTTCCATTGTCCATTTGTACAAAATAGGGCCTCTCGCTAATGGACATAGACGTCCGCTAAAAATAAATTATGTGAAATTTATATTTATAAACAAATAAATACAAGTGGCGTACAAGGTATTTAATTTTTTTTAATAATTGTTATCATCATAAAATATTATTTATTAAAATAAAACAAAAAATCCATAAATCTTCTCCATCTACTCCATTCTTACTTAGTAAGTCGTCCATCGTCGCTTGCCGCCTCCATCGTCGACCATTCCTTTCTTCCAACATCCACAAAGGTAAACCCTAATTCTGTTTTTGATAAATTCTCCCTAATTTTATGATTCATGTTTTATTTTTCTCATTATTTAATGTTTATATTTGATTAGGTCTTAATGAAAAAATGAGGAAAATATCTGATCGAGGAAAACAAAATCCTCCCCAAAATCTCATACGATAAGGTAGAAACGAAGTTATAATTTCGGGTAAGTCCTCTAAGTCCAAAGAAGTCTTTAACCATATTCGTAATACTAGGTATAAGTGTCTTGAAGAACCGGTCGATCAACAACATGATCAATCAGAACCGGAGATGTCGATTCAGATCAATTCCCGCCGTGCCATACCTATCCGAACTGTTCCTCTTAGATCCCACATCTCCACTCAATCCACTACCGAAGAGGAGACGCCAAGACCAGATGTCCGACAAATTGTCAAGGTGGGTATGGCTCCGTGGCAAGAAGTCTTCCAATCCTTCAAGACTCGACTGGACCGAATGAAGAACTTGACTACTTCCTCCTTTAATGCGCACAACCAGGAGCTAAATAGGCTGAGACAAGAGATGCGACAAGAGCTCAACAAGTTCGAACTTCTCTTCAACAAAACATTTGATCTCCAAAATGAAACCAAGTCCTCAATTGAGGTTCTCACGTCACAAGTAATGGAGATGGCTAGGTCCTGCAATGCTGCAGATGCTGAAAAATTGAGAGAGGCAGAGATTATTGCTCAATGTTTTCAAAATGAAGAAAATGCAGCCGTTGAGGTTGCTAAACAAACCGAGGCTGATGAAGATAATTTGACCATAGCTCAAATGACAAGCCGACAAGAAAACTATGGCCCTCGCAGCTCTCGATCCAGACGAAGGTTACGTCGAAATGATGGTTCTACTCTTGCCCATGTCCCTGCATCATCAAGAGGAATGGGTCGTAGACTTGACACCGGTGGTAAAACCATCAGCAATTTTATGGCTGGGGTGAGAGAAGATATCAAAAAGAGAACTTCAAGGGATGGATTCTAAAACTCTCTTTTTAACTTATGTCTTTCTTTATTTTTTAATTATGAACTCATTAAAATATTGTTGTTGAACACTTGGTTTTTGACTAATTGCATTCCTTGTTTTGTTATTAAATAGGAAAATCAAATGATGAATGTTAACAATGTTTTGATCAAATGGTTGGTTTTGATAGTTTTATATTAAAACAATCAAAAAGAGAGAAATTGTTAGACTAAAATATCTAATTAACTTAGGATGATTAACCAACGATTATAAAATTACCAATCTTTTTGAATATTTAATTTAAATAATCAAAAATGGAGAAATTGTTAGATTAAATAGTTAATCAATTCTTAGTATAAATACGAACTGAATTGTGTTAATATTAATCTTGTGCAGATTGAAGAAAACCGTATAGGAAAAGATGTCTGGTAGTTGATCAATATCGTCTTTTGATCAAGTCCGGTATTATGCAAAGAGGCGCTTTTGGGTTTATCTCCAAATCGGTATTTTAACACTTCGGTTCTTGTTTAAAGGGAAGTTTCCAGTATTTTATATATCGGTATTTGTTAGATAAATTTAGACCGGTTCGAATAAACCTAACTTAAATAAACTTTCCATGCAGGAACAAGGAACCGGACCGGATGAACAAGAGAACCAACTGAAGAAACCGAACCGGTCAAGCCACCAAACCAATTAAGAGTATTCGGAACATGACCGCACAAAGGAAGAATCGGCCAAAGCTCAAAACCGGAACCATCAAACAGCCGATTATCCACAAGACAAGAATAACCGGAAGAAGTCCGGTTACTTTACTACCAAAAGACATTCGGCCAAGTCAAGAGGCCGACTAGTACAAGAAGATATTTTGGGTATCTGTTGAGAATGATACCAAAGAAACAGACTGAATACTTCCATATCCATGCAAGTCTGAGGAAAGACTGTAGGCTGCAGAAAACAGTACTACCGGATCCTTCTACTTAGGGATAAGCCAGAAAGGAAATCTTCAAAGTACAGACAACTGTCCAAACAGACAGTGCCTACATCAAGTAAAAGACAAACCTGGCAGGTTTGCCTTACAGACCGGCAGGTCTGAGACAGGATACCAGGTCTGAGATTGACCATCAGGTCTGAGGAGACGACCGCAGGTCTGAGACACTGAATCACTGCACCTCTGATCAGCCAATCAGATTCAAGGCAGTGAAATATGACCGTTGGCATATTTCACCTATAAAAAGAGGCAGTTGCAGAAGATTAAATGCGGGACAAACGGGACATCGAGTGACATACATTGGGATAACAAAAGCTAAGAGCATTTACTACAAGTGATAACAGTGTACTATTCTAGAAAGCCTAAGTGTTGAAAGTTAAAGTGTGTGTTACAATTTCGGTGTGAATTGTAAGAGTATTATCGAGCAGGAAATAAGTCTCGATCGGATTGTACTTGTATTCCTTAGTGAATATCCTTCTCGCGGTTTCGAGAGGAAGGGGTGACGTAGGAGTTTTATCTCCGAACATCCATAAAATCTTCTGTGTTATTTACTTTCTGTTGGCTTCATTACATAACCGACTAACTTAACCATACCGCTCCAAACCGACTCCATACTGACCATACCGAATATCCAGATAACCGAAACCGACCCACCATTCTTCAAATCTCCATCATCCGAAACCGACTCCGCCTATCATACACGTGTACCGCTTCAACTTGAAAGCAAACCTCTTCCGCGCTTGAACCTGGTTCAAGGGTTTGTGACAAGTTGTGTAGTATTGAAACCCCGGTGTTAATCTCTAATCGGATTAACCACCACCCTACGAGTGAGAACCGCTAACCGGTCCAACCCCCGGTCCACCAGCGGCGACCTAGATCCTAACAATTGGTATCAGAGCAGTTAGTTTCAATACTCAAGCAAACATGTATCAGGATAGGCCCCCAATGCTAGAAGGTGATGACTTTGCCAACTGGAAGGCACGCATGCACCTGCATCTAGTCACCTTGGATGATGAAATGGAATCCGTTCTAACCGAAGGACCGATAGTCATTGATAAAGATAGAAAAGAATGGACGGTTGATGACAGGAGAAGGAACAATCTGGACAACCATGCAAGAAACCGGATCTCCAACAGCGTAGACAGAAACACATACTGCAAGATCAGAGATTGCAAAACTGCGAAGGAGACATGGAACACGGTTATCCAGATCTTTGAAGGAAATGAAAGAACAAGGGAGAACAAAATAATGATGGCCACACAGAAGTTCGAAAGCATCAAAATGAAACCAGGAGAAACTATGAAGGAATACAGTGACTGGTTCACTGGTGTGTTAGATGAACTGGCAACTCTGGGCAAAAAGTATGAGAACAAAGAGGTAGTTATGAAGGCCTTGAGATCTCTTCCAAGTGCCTGGGATATAAAGACAATGGTAATGAGGGAGTCAAAGAGCCTACGTAAGATGAAACTATACGATGTATTCGAAGATCTAAAGGCATACGAATTCGAAATGAAATCTAGAACCGAAGAGGAAGTCTCGGCCTCAACGTCAACTAGAGCACTAATCACATCTACAGAACCGACTGTACCTGCTCATGTACCTACACCTGCACCGATACCGGCTCCTGCACCTGCACCTATCAGAACAGCCGAACAGTTTACTGAGGACGCCATGGCCATGCTCGCACAGAAGTTTGGGAGGTTCATGAAAAGGAGCCAACCGACAAACAACTACTATGGTGACAAATCCAATATAAGATGCTATAACTGTAATTGTATGGGACATTTTAAGTGGGAATGCAGGAAACCAAGGAGGGATACCCAGAAACCGGACTATCAAAATGACAGAAACAATTATCAACAAACTGGTGAAGGAAGTGAGGTACCGAAAGCACTGATAGCCGACGATGGAGGAAGCTTGTGGGCTCGCAGTGACAGTGACGATGAACTCACGTGCCTCATGGCCAATGAGGAACAGGTACTTGACTCTCCCTATGACGAATTTACTAAAGGCGAGCTATATGAAGCATTAAATGACATGGTAGAAGAATATAAGAACCTATTGACCATGTTACCTAAACACCTCAACATCAAGACCGATCCCATAGTACCTATCTCAATAGAACCAGAGGTACCCATCATAACCGAACCGGAAGTCATACAACCTGATGATACCCACACCCTAGAAACCGAGTTAGATCCCAAGACCGAACAACCTAGTGAACCGACTAGAGAACTAACCGAGGAAGAAAATGCCCGATTTCAATATACGATGGCCGCCTATAAAAGATCTAGCGATATAGTAAAGGATATGAATAAACACTATAGGCATCCCCGTTGTAAGCGTGGTCTAGGATACACAGGGAATAACTCCAAAGACCGAAAACCCATAGAGAAAGCAAGGCTTACAAAATGAAACATTCCCTTTATAAAATTTCTTAAGAGCACCTAGACAGCCGAAGAAGAGGAAACCGCATATTATAGGGAAGAGAAGCTAAAATACGATTATGTTGGCCCAACCGATTCATGGCTTGACCTTGAGAAAAGGAAAGCAGAAATCCTCAAATATAAGAAAGATTTTCCTGAGCCACGTAGGTCAAACTATAGATCACCGAATCAAAGACCATCTCCATTTAGGTCATCTGAAGGAAAACCGAAATACACGAGACCGAGTGCCAAAAGGACAGTTAAAACCCTAGCAAAGAAAACTGTCCGGTTCATCAAGGTTTGGATACCTAAGGGACTAATCGCATGTGGACCCAAGTAAACGTGGGTACCAAACAGTTGTAAATATGTACATTTTGCAGGATCCAAAGAAACGGCTAGGAAACTCCGAATGGTTCTTGGACAGCGGTTGCTCCAGGCACATGACCGGAAATAGCAATTTGCTAATCGACATCAGATCAGTAACCGGTGCGCTAATTACCTTCGGTGACAACTCAAAAGGTAAAACTGTGGGCAAGGGTAAGATTGTCCATGGTAATCTAACTATTGATAATGTACTCTTAGTTGAAAACCTACGCTTCAATCTACTTAGTATTAGTCAGATGTGTGATGCCGGATACACGGTAGAATTCCTTAAACATGCATGCTTAGTTAAGGACTCTCAAGGTATTGTGCTACTAACCGGAAATAGGATAGGCAACATCTATAAGGTAGACTGGAAAACAAGAATAGAATATCCTATATGCATGATAGCTAAGACTGATCAAACCTGGCTATGGCATAAGAGACTAAATCATCTAAACATGAAAACCTTAAACTACATTCGCGGTAAAAAGCTAGTTGAAGGTATTCCTGATATAGTATTTAACCATGATAAGGTCTGTTCAGCATGCCTGATGGGTAAACAAACTAGGTCATCTTGTAAGAGTAATGGAAATATTCAATCTAGCCGATGCCTAGATCTTCTTCACATGGATTTATTTGGACCAATTCAGGTCATTAGCCTAGGAGGTATGCTTTACACCATGGTAGTTATTGATGATTATTCTAGATATACATGGGTGATATTTCTACCATCTAAACGTGAAACTGTATCAAACCTGATCACACTTCTTAAGCGGTTGCAAAATGAAAAATCAACTCGCATCAACAGCATTCGAAGTGATCGAGGTACCGAATTTACTAATGGTACATTGACTGCATATCTTGATGAATCCGGCATTAGACACGAGTTGTCTAGTGCTAGGACTCCTCAACAAAATGGCCTGGCCGAGAGAAGAAACCGGACTCTCAAGGAAGCCGCACGGTCCATGATAGCCGACTCCGGCATTGCTCAGAAATTTTGGGCTGAAGCTATCAACACTGCATGCCATACACAAAACCGGTCTTTAATAAACAGATTTCACAACAAAACACCGTATGAGGTTTATTTTAACAGAGTTCCTAAACTCAAGTACCTCAGGATTTTCGGTTGTAAATGTTACATTCATATAAATGGTAAAACCCCACTTACTGCTTTTGATGCAAAGATCGATACCGGCATTATGCTAGGATACTCGTCAGTAAGTAAAGCATATAGAGTATATAATGATAGAACTGCAACCATGGAGGAAACAATTCACGTTGTTTTCGATGAATCGGTTGAAAGCAACACTGCCTCATGCTTTGATCTACACAACAGACTGGAAAATAACGATATTCATTCTGATAGTGAAGATGAGACTCCGGTCTTCAGGCGGTTTGTCCATGACCAGATGGGTATCATTGATACCCAGCCGGATCAAGCTGTTCCACAACAGGAAGCTGACACTTCGGTCCAATCCGAGGGAGTCGGTCGGTCTGACAATCTCGGTCAACCTACCGACATGTCTAGCCTTGGTCAAGTTACCGGTAATTTGGTAGACATCCCTGAACTGAATCTCAGAAGAAATAGTAAACATCCTCCTGAGCAAATTATAGGTGACCCTTCAGAACCTGTTCGAACTAGGAGTCAACTTCTGGAAGGATATTTTAACTCAGCTTTCATATCACAGATTGAACCGAAAAGAATAGATGAAGCATTGTCAGATCCGGATTGGATCTTGGGAATGCAAGAAGAGCTAAACCAGTTCGAGAGTAGTAAAGTCTGGTACTTAGTTCCCAGACCGAAAGATCAATCGGTCATAGGAACAAGATGGGTATTCAGAAACAAACTCAATGAGGACGGTTTGGTCACGAGGAACAAAGCCAGATTAGTGGCTCAAGGTTACAAACAGGAAGAAGGCATTGACTTTGAAGAGTCATTTGCTCCTGTAGCCAGGATTGAAGCCATTAGGATTTTTCTTGCATTTGCTGCTTTCAAAAACTTCAAAGTCTTTCAAATGGATGTTAAAAGTGCATTTCTGAACGGTAATCTACGTGAAGAAGTGTACGTTGAACAGCCACTCGGCTTCAAAAATGCTACATTTCCAAACCATGTATACCGGCTGAACAAAGCTTTATACGGTCTAAAGCAAGCACCTAGGGCCTGGTATGATACGCTAACCGCATTCTTATTAGAACATGATTTCACCATCGGTTCGGTGGATAAGACATTGTTTAAGTTTGAAAAGAAGGAACATATCCTACTTGTTCAAATTTATGTAGATGATATTATTTTCGGTTCCACTGATCCAAAGCTTTGTGACAAGTTCTCAAAAATGATGACTGACAAATTTGAAATGAGTATGATGGGAGAATTAAGTTTCTTCCTAGGTCTTCAGGTTAAACAACTCAAGGAAGGAACATTCATCAGTCAACCTAAATATACCAAGGAGCTGCTAAAGAAATTCGGCATGGACACCTGCTCCTCGGCGGCCACCCCAATGAGTTCATCCATTAAACTGGACAGAGATGATGAGGGCCAATCAGTAGATCAGATTGCATACCGGGGCATGATCGGCTCCCTATTGTATCTGACAGCAAGTAGACCGGACATCCTGTTTGCAGTTGGTGTGTGTGGAAGATTCCAAGCAAACCCAAAACAATCCCATTACACAGCCGCAAAGAGGATACTGAAGTATCTAAAAGGCACTCCTGATGTCGGTCTGTGGTACCCAAAAGACTCATCCTTTAATCTAACGAGCTACTCAGACGCAGATTATGCAGGGTGCAAGATCGACAGGAAAAGCACCAGTGGAACATGTCAGTTCCTAGGTGACCGACTGGTGTCATGGCATAGCAAGAAACAGACATCGGTGGCGACATCAACCGCAGAGGCTGAATACCTGGCGGCCGGAAGCTGCTGCTCTCAACTCCTCTGGATCCAACAGCAGCTGAAGGACTTCGGTATTATAGCCGAAGAGTCCCCGATTTTCTGTGACAACACAAGTGCCATTGCGATCACCTACAATCCGGTTCTCCACTCCAGAACCAAGCACATCGACATCAGACATCACTTCATCAGAGAGCATGTCACGCTGAAGCATATCCGGCTGGAATACGTACCAACCGATCAACAAGTAGCCGATATCTTCACGAAGCCACTGCAGGAAGCTAAGTTTTCTCAATTTAGACTTACTCTCGGCTTAACCGATATTAGCCAAATCCTTCCAAAGGATAACTAAAGGGAAATCGGTTCAGACAGACAAACCGATAACTCTTCCTAAGAGGTCGAACTTCGAATCTTCGGGGTGTCTGCGGAAGAACCGCCCAGCTCATCAGATAAAGTAAACCGACCGGCTACTTGGTGCATGCACCATGTAACCGCATCGGGATGAACAACTGATACCTGACCGGTTCGGAAGCACGCTACCCCAGATTATTTGAATTTCAAACAGAAGAGGAATAGTTATCAGAGGTTAAAGGTATCTGTTCTGTATCATTGCCTTTTCAGAGTAAACCTGGTCGCGCCTAAAAGGACGTGAAGATCTTTTGATATCTTTCACAGTTCAGGCCTATGACCGACACCTAGAACTGCAAAACTGCCTATTTCATGCAAAGTTTCTTATCCTGCGGTTAATACATATCATCTCATTTAATGCCCGGATAATAGGTTAGCCCCAAAACCAGTATTTAAAGGAAGCACTCACTCATCAAAACACTCACAAAAACAAAACATCCTCTCTATCACTAAGGCAAATATGTCTCAGTTCACAAATATCCTTCAGGTTGATTTTGAGTCGTGCTCCAACACCGATCATTACGACATCTACAAAATGATAAAATCCTTGGAGGATACCGGCCTCCAATACTTCCTTGATGATAAACTCACCATTTATCCTGGGTCTGTTCTGGAGTTTTTCCAAAATGCCAGAGTGTTCAGAGGAACACCACATTTTGACACCCACATTCAATCTAAAGTGGGGGGTATTCTCTTTGACTTCACCGAGCAAGACTTTGCTCGGTGCTTCAGCTTGCCCAAACAAGGGCTAACCGATCTTAACCCCCCGGCCAACCTAAAGGCCGAGGTCTCACACAACCTAGCCCGGTCGAATGAGCCGGTGGATGACCACGGCAGCAAGGCCCACTTGAGAGCTGAATACCAGCTACTCAACGACGTGTTAGGAAGGGGCATCTTGGGAAAAGATGTCACTAACACTTACTGCGTGGCGGTCTTCAACATGATGGCGGCCATTGTCACCGGTGCGCCGGTGAACTGGTCCAGAGTGCTGTTTGACGTCCTTATTTGGATAATCGGCACCCGGTCAGTGGCCCTCATTCCCCAAGTAAGCCGACTTCTTGAAGAGCTTGGCGTCCCGACCTGTCCCGGCGAAGGTCTAAACCATGCTCAGGTGCTCACAAGGGAAGCAACTGATTCATTTTATGAACAGTTTGAGAAAGAATGGAGGAGGGGGAACTTCAATCTCCCTCAAGATTTCAATCCCCGCGCACGTTAAGTCACTCCTTCCTGCATCCGGTCGTTTTGCAGCATGTACCGGATGCATCCTTAACCAATTCAACTTTGATCATATCGGCTTCATCCATTTCTACTTCGGTTTTATTTGTGTTTTTCTTAACTTCATCATTTCTGTATGTCATTTTCGGCATTATCTCTACCATTTTCGGTCTCTATCTAATCAATATCGGTTATGTGTTAAATGCATTTAATGAGATAATCCCATTTAATAAGATAACTCCCAACCACCCGCATATTTAATTTCCAACTAATCTGGTCACTTCCCAACTAACACTTACCTCGAGCCTTGCAATCTGCCGCTTCCCCATGCAGCATTAAAAGGGAAAGATTCTCTTCCTTAATAAAACAAAACTGACCATCAATGCACAGATTTTCCCTCCAAAACCGATCCTATATAAGGAGCCAATCTCCTTTCATTTTATCACATCCAAAAGTGCAAAACACTTGTATTCATCTTGAACATCTCTTGAATCTCTCTCTCAACACTATAATCATGCCAAGCCGAACTTTGGGAAACTCTCTAAGTGTCGACTTCAACTCATGTATGGCAGAATGGGACTATGACCATGCAAAGAAACACATGTTTGAAAGCCTTAATATTACCGGTCTTCAAACCTTCCTCGAAGAATCCGGTCCCATACTAATTGAGGATGTCAAGGAATTCTTCAGAAATGCCTGCAACTGGGGCGATCGCATTGTCACCACTGTAAGGAATCATACCTTCCGGCTTGATGAAGCCGAATTTGCCACCCTCTTCAATCTGCCCAAAGAAGGGTTCTCTGATTTCCCAACCATGGAGGGACTTGATGAATACTACTATGGGTTACGCTGCTCTGCCACCCTTGATCCGGTGGAAACCCATGGGTTAAAAACCCGCCTCGGTCGTAGTACTCAGCTACTTCTTGAGATTGTCACTCGGTCCATTCTGTGCCAATCTCCAAATCAGCGGTATTCAAAGAATACCTACAACATCATGACCCACATCTACCACCAAACGCCCATCAATTGGTCAGCGGTCCTCTTTCAAAACTTGAGGAATATGGTGCTGACCAAGAAAGGTCTCGGCTTTGCACCTCACATCAGCAAGTTGATTCTCAAGTACCGGCCAGATTTTGGACCGGGCACGCCGGCATCCCCCTCAAACATTCTTGATGCAGATGCGGTGGTGGAAAAGTATTCCAGAATGGTGCTTACTGCTTAAATGTCTATCTTTCGTATCATTCTATCGGTTTTCATTCTAATAAAATATCGTTTTAGTTTCAATGACCGTTTCTCTTTATCCTTTGCACATTTAAGTAACCGGTTCACATCTTAAAATAACCTCGTTCTTATCCGGTATCATAAAATCTGATTAAAAATCGTAAATCGTTAACACACCGATCAATCAAAATATCGGAATAGACTTAGAAACCGATCAATCATTCGGTCTCAAAGGAAAGCATGCGTCATCCATGACATAGGCTAAGGGTTTTGGAGGGAAATCTCCCGCCCAAAGTTGCCGCCCACCTTTTCACACTTAACCGCCCATAGTTTGGCGCACTTTCATCTTGGAGGGAAAATTCCCGCTCTTTCATGATGGGACGGTTGGGCTTCCAAACCGTGACTATAAAAGGGGGCCTTCGGTCATTTCTTTCATTCTCACGCGAATTCACTTTATCTCTCTAACTTTTCTAAACTCTTTGAAGCCGTTTTCTCTCATTCTCAAACTCTTCAACATGGGTCGTGATTCGGCGCTGTTCAAACTCTATTCTCAAGTGGATTTCGAAGAAATCCGGTAGAATGGGACGACCGAAGCGAAGGATGTTATTGACCGGCTGATTAAAACCGACCTGGGATATTTCCTAGACGGTCCTCACGTGATTTACAAGGAAGCGGTCGAAGAATTCTTCAACACCGCAGTCATCTCCTACGACAGGATCATCGCAACGGTTTGCGGTTCCCAAATCGAGATCACCGAAGCTTTGGTGGCCGAAAGCTTGCGTCTCCCAACAACTGGTCAGGATGCAAAAGCAGAAATAGACAATGACACCTTTGAGACAGCGTGCCGCTTCTTATCGGCAACCACTGAGCCAATCACGACATCCGGAAGTAAAAATATGCTGAAGCCGGAATATATCCCGGCATGTGACGTTTTCGCCAGGGCGATACTGGCAAGGGGAGGAAACTTCAGCAACCTCACCAAAGACAAAATCAAGATGATAATCGGTCTGCTGGAAGGAAAAGAGGTTAACTGGGCAAGAGCAGTGTTCGGCAACCTCATGGACATGGTGAAACCGGATTCAACCCGGTCATGGGGATATGCCGTGCCCCTCGGTAAGATCTTCATCCACTTAAAACTCAACGTCGGTCCCGGTGTTGCGTTAGCAAACCGTTGCATCATTCGATCGAGGCAATTTCTTCCAAGAACGCAGTCGGCCTCCAGTTCCACAGGTGGCCGAAAGAAGAAGGCCGCGAAGAAAGATGCCCCGGCAAAAGCAAAGACCGGAGGTAAGAGGAAAGAAAAGATAATCTTCGCGGACCTGCCACAACAAACAGATGATGAGGAGTGGGCCCCTGAGGAAACCGAAACGGAGAGGACCGATGATAGAACGGTCAACGACGACGATCACTCGGCTCGGAGTCCGAACGATGCCGAACAAAGCGCTAATCCTGAGACCACCGAGGGTGAGGACGGGGTTGATGAAGGAGACAATGATGAAGGCCACAACAAGGAAGAGGCCGACGAGGCCGAGGCCGAAAGATTAGCCCAGAAAATCTTTCAGGGCATAAACAAGCGAGACGAGGATGTTATAGACCTATATTTGGAGTGGCATGAGCACCGCTTCAACACAAAATATAAAGACATCCTACCGACCTTCCCGCAACAGAATTGCATCGACAGGTTGGAGGAGGTAGAGGACATGATCTTACGCCTCACAAAATCCAAAACAATTCAGGAGGTACAATGCCGAACCTGCCTCCTGATACCGAGAAGCCATCTTCGGAAACTAAAAAGGCGCATCAGAAAGATTAAGGAAGAATATGCCGAAGGGGGATCGGTGTGTACCGTAGCGCCAAGAGCTTTATCAAAGCTTGAAAAGGGCAAACTGGAAATACGTCAAGAAATAGAGCGGCTGGAAGCAATATGCAACCAAAAGCAAGTACCGGTCTATACTGCTCCGGTAATCGAAGAATTTCCAGTCAACTGTCAAACACCTTCAAGGGAAGTTGAGGAACCAATATTGGAAGATGAGGAACCGATACCGACTTTGGGAGTTGAGGTTCCAAACTTAGAAGATGCGGTTCCAAACCTGGAAGTTGAGGTGCCGAACTTAGAGGATGCGGCACAATTAGAACCTCCAAATGGAGAGGATGTACCGTTAAATTTCGATGAAAGAGCCGATCCTGACCCCACCGAGCACGCGCCTCCTCCGCCACCGGAAGTCACCACTTCAGTCCCTCCTCAAGAATGGATTGATGACCGACTTAAAAAGTTTGAAGCATCAGTTTCGGAGCGGGTTGAGGACCGACTTCAGCAGCTTGAAACATCCATTTCAGAGCGGATCAATGACCGCGTACAAATACACGAAGTGTCCAAGTTTCAACCGCTCAAGGATAGATGCGATAACATATTTGATTCGGCCCTGCAGTTCGCCGATGTGACAAAACAGCTTCTGGATCAACATCAAGCACGCCTAGAAGAACTTAGCACCGGGCTGTGGGAAGAGGCCGGTGAGCGCGAGAATTGTGTTCAGCGAACCGCAGCTTTGGAGGCTATGACCTCAAACTTAAAGAAGGATTTCGAACGGGTCGACGCGACAATCGACCGGGTCTCGGTACTGGAAAAGAAAAACGAAGATCTCGTGGCCGAAGTAAAGGCACTTACCGAACAAATGGCCGAAATTCTAAAGGCTAAGGAGAACGCAGATGCCGCGGCTATAGAGGCTGATGCTCTAGTGGCTAAAAGGGTCCAGGATGCGCTGGACGCCGAAGCTAGCAAGAATAAGGGGGCGCCGCGATCGTCTCAACTGACCGAACCAGATTTGGAAGCCGAAAGAATAAGAAGAGCCGAGGCCTTATACCCAGGGTATGCCGAGAAAGTGGCCAGTCAGGCTGCGGAGGATGCCGCACGATTGGAAGAGCAAAAACGGAAGCTGGCCGAATTTGCAAAGGAAAACGAGAAAAAGAAGAAGGCGGCTGCCTCCGCTTCAGAACCGAAAAAGAGAAAGAGGGTGGCTCCTAAGAAAGTTCGGATAGTCGAGATGCTCAATGAAATCTCTGAACCGGTCACTACGGGTACCTCGCAGCAAGCCGACCTAGTCGAAGACGAAGTCGAGGAACAATTGCGGTCCCGGTCTAAAAGACAACGATCCTCACAACAGACCAGGCAACCGCAACCGACGAAAAAGAAGAGTGCCTATGACTTCACAGATTCTGAATAGGGACTATCCTTCCTTTTCTTATTTGCCTTAGTATTTATGCTTTGTCTTTTCCGGTCTTCTATAAATATATATAAAGTTATTTTTGAATCCGGCCTTATTTTGCATTTCCACTTTGTTTTGATAATTTTAAATAAAATAATCAAAAAGGTAGAAATTGTTAGATAAAAGATAAAGACCCTTCCAAAACTACTTTTCCAAAAATTTTCGAAAAACTCTCCCAAGTCAAAAATCCGGCCAAACAAAACAACCGGCCTGCGGATGCAAACTTACATGATTTTGATAATTTTAAATAAAATAATCAAAAAGGGAGAAATTGTTAGATAAATTTAGACCGGTTCGAATAAACCTAACTTAAATAAACTTTCCATGCAGGAACAAGGAACCGGACCGGATGAACAAGAGAACCAACTGAAGAAACCGAACCGGTCAAGCCACCAAACCAATCAAGAGTATTCAGAACATGACCGCACAAAGGAAGAATCGGCCAAAGCTCAAAACCGGAACCATCAAACAGCCGATTATCCACAAGACAAGAATAACCGGAAGAAGTCCGGTTACTTCACTACCAAAAGACATTCGGCCAAGTCAAGAGGCCGACTAGTACAAGAAGATATTTTGGGTATCTGTTGAGAATGATACCAAAGAAACAGACTGAATACTTCCATATCCATGCAAGTCTGAGGAAAGACTATAGGCTGCAGAAAACAGTACTACCGGATCCTTCTACTTAGGGATAAGCCAGAAAGGAAATCTTCAAAGTACAGACAACTGTCCAAACAGACAGTGCCTACATCAAGTAAAAGACAAACCTGGCAGGTTTGCCTTACAGACCGGCAGGTCTGAGACAGGATACCAGGTCTGAGATTGACCATCAGGTCTGAGGAGACGACCGCAGGTCTGAGACACTGAATCACTGCACCTCTGATCAGCCAATCAGATTCAAGGCAGTGAAATATGACCGTTGGCATATTTCACCTATAAAAAGAGGCAGTTGCAGAAGAGTAAATGCGGGACAAACGGGACATCGAGTGACATACATTGGGATAACGAAAGCTAAGAGCATTTACTACAAGTGATAACAGTGTACTATTCTAGAAAGCCTAAGTGTTGAAAGTTAAAGTGTGTGTTACAATTTCGGTGTGAATTGTAAGAGTATTATCGAGCAGGAAATAAGTCTCGATCGGATTGTACTTGTATTCCTTAGTGAATATCCTTCTCGCGGTTTCGAGAGGAAGGGGTGACGTAGGAGTTTTATCTCCGAACATCCATAAAATCTTCTGTGTTATTTACTTTCTGTTGGCTTCATTACATAACCGACTAACTTAACCATACCGCTCCAAACCGACTCCATACTGACCATACCGAATATCCAGATAACCGAAACCGACCCACCATTCTTCAAATCTCCATCATCCGAAACCGACTCCGCTTATCATACACGTGTACCGCTTCAACTTGAAAGCAAACCTCTTCCGCGCTTGAACCTGATTCAAGGGTTTGTGACAGGTTGTGTAGTATTGAAACCCCGGTGTTAATCTCTAATCGGATTAACCACCACCCTACGAGTGAGAACCGCTAACCGGTCCAACCCCCGGTCCACCAGCGGCGACCTAGATCCTAACAGTATTATTTAAAGGAAGCTTTCGATATTTTATGATTCGGTATTATATTAAAGCGCGTCCGATATTTTCTATATACTTCAGTATTATATGAAGTCCGACATTTTGCAATTTCGGCTTTATATCAAGACGTATCCGGTATTATATGAAATCGGTAATTTGGAAGATTAGTTTTATATTAAGCGCGCCTGATATTTTAGACACTATTCTATACTGGAGCGTATCCGGTATTATGTGAAGATCAGTTTTGTGAAGGCTTAACCGATAGTTTACAAGATCGGTTTCTTATAAACATGTATCCGGTAGTTTATAACATCGGTTTTATATATTGAACGCGTCCGGTATTCTTCACTTCGGTATTTTACAAAGGCGTGTCCAGTAGTTTGTGAACTTCCGGTTTTATATCAAGATCAATATTTTACTATAAAGGCGCACTCGGTAGTTTATCCAAATCAGTTTTTGGATAAACGTATCCGGTGTTTTACAAATTCGGTTCTATACAACCGATGCTTAAAATATATGATTCTATCTTCTCAGTCTTCGAGCGATCATTCTCTACTTCAAAGAGGAGGGGACTTCCTTTACCTAAAGGTGATGATCCTTACTTAACGTAACGTGCCAAAAATGGACTTACTTGTGGTACATCCATCATTGCCCTTCAAAGCCCTTGCTCTTATGAAAGAGGACATTCGTGAACAACCCCTTGATTCGGATTAGTGAAAATCGAACTAGCTAGATTGACGAAGGTTATTAGCCTAAGAATAGCTGGCGATGGTTGTCGCAATCGTTGGAAACCTCTTTGCTCTGTTATTGTCTGATTTTTGGTTGTCTGATAACAGTCGAAATTATGTATCTACTTATCGTATTTTTGCCCCTGCTCGGTAGTGGAGTAGCACTTCCAGTTCCAATCGAAGCATATAGATCCGTAAATGGATTTGTATGTATAGCCACTTCAGTCGTACTCGTCCTTTCTCGAAAGTATCTTTTTTTGGGGAACATGGTTAACAATAAATTCTGCTTCTTTCCCGTACATTCTAGGGAGAGACTTGACCTTTACTTAGAGAGGGGCAGCGATACCACACGTTACATGAGCGAACGAAATCCCTGTATCCAATGAAAGTGCGTTTGACAGCAACCATATGAGTTGTGATAGGAGCATACATAAATTGGTTGACCTGATTCACATCATAGGTAATAGCAAGGCGAGTAATAGTTAAGTACTGTAGAGCTCCCACCAGGCTGCGATATAAGGAGACATCAGCAAGAAAATAACCCTTCAATGCAGAGAGCTTGGAGCCAGACGAAACTGAAAGCGATCTGCTTTGCTTCGATCTCTTCCCTTGCTCTCCTCTAGCTTCAAATCCCTTCATTAGATGCATTGAGCCCTAAACCATCTTATAAAAAAAAGTGATTCTCACTTCTTAGCGAGTGGAGAGTAAGCACTCGGATTATGCTGGTGCCTTTCTTCCTGTCTGATCTTCGTCCCTCCTCCACTCATTCCCTATCAAAGCTACACCTTTATACTAACCTGGCCTGAAGATTACAGATTCCATTCTTACGAATAGAGACTGCCCCCATCAGTAAGTCCTTCGAAGAAGAAAGTCAGAAGCAGCTATGAGATCAATGTTCACGTCCAGTCATTTTATTTGACTATATTTTAGCAGGTCTGCAAGTTCCTTGACGAGAATGGGTCTCCCAAGTTTGTTGTCATTGTTGCGCAAAATCATTATCATACTAAGTTTTTCCAGTTTGGATCTCCTGAAAATGTTCCTGGTAGCATCTTTTTCAGATCCTCGATTTTATTCTTATAGCCATGTGGTCTTGTGGCACTTCTAAACTTGGAGAATGGGGAAATCATCCTTTTCCCCCGATGCATTATCTAAATACCAATTTATCTAATCGAGTGGGGATTGACCCTGCGCAACGTGCTACCATAGATACTGCCTATTGCAAGCTCGGATGGTGTTAGCGCTGACAGAAGGTCCTGGATTAGTTTGTACCGGTGTAGGTCCCTGAGTGGTGACTTGTCCCCCTTTCTGTTGTGGTATTGGATTAGTATAGATCTCTAGTAGCTTCAGTGGCATTGACGACTTTCAGATATTTATGGCGCCTCCGGTTCTTTCCAAATTTGGCACTCTAGATAAAACACTTTCATATACCTGATCAACCTTAATTCATGAATAAGCATTCATTATGGGCAGTTTGATACGGCTGCATAATCAGACTTATAAAAGACTGCTATGAACCAAGACAAGTCAAACCTTCTGAGATGTACTTTCCTCGTACATCGTAATCCCATTAATGACAATTTGGTTTACTATCATCCAAATACAAACAAGATCAATGAGGATCTCTTCTGATGTATCATTCTGGAACTCAACCAATCAAATTGAGACTGATGCTTTCTAAAACAAATATGACCATTGGAGAAGCAAATCTGTTCGTTGCAGCTTGCCTATTTAAGAAGACAAAGGACAACTTGCCTCCACAAATTTTTAACCTTTGAAAATCGTTCTAATAACCTTTTGAACAAATTTTGCATACAGATCAACACTAGTTTCCTAACTACTCTCTTAAGGTATCAAAGTATTAAAAGCTTACAAGTGTGCTAGAGTATTAAAGTTGTATTACACTTTGTTTATTTTGTGTGAGTTCTCAGTAGTGTAAGTTGACAGAATTTGTTTCTGTTCAACATAGTGTGTGCTAGGAGTTCGGAAACAGATAGTGTCTAAGTCTTGGTTGTCCGACTGGGTTTGTACAAGTGTTGTATTCAAACCAAATCTTCTAGTGAATATCCTTATCATCATTGAGAAGAAGGTGTGACATAAGAGTTTTTACTCTGAATATCCATAAACTTTCTTGTGTTGTGTGTTCTTTCCCTTCAATCCCTTTTACTTACTACTTCAAGTCAAAATAAACAGTTCCGCACTTGAACTCGGTTCAAGAGTTTGTGATAACTTGCGAAGAATAGAAATCGATATTAAATTCTAATAGATTTAATATTAACCGAAGTGTGTAAGCGTTCAATGTAGTCAGACCCCCGTCTCTATCGTTGATCCCGATCCTAACAAATCTTTAAAATGTTATAAGTGTTTTAATCGGGTAATGGGGTACACGACGAATTGGGGATGGGTATAGAAGTAGACATACCCGTCGGGTTTTGGGTCGGGTCGGGTAGTGAAATGAAAATCTAGTTCGGGAATGGGTACTTCACTATCCGTCGGGTAAGGTACCCGTTGCCATCCCTAGTAGAAATGCCAAGGTGCTTTCCTATTTTCTCACATATTTGAATTGGTGTTGTGTTTTATTCGGTCCAACATACTATTTAGTTAGATCGTTTTTTCGTAATGAATTTTTATAGTTCGAATAATACTCTCAATCATTGGAGGGTCGTTTACTATTTATACCATTTGATAAGCTTCCCAATATACATTCAATAAACTTATCCCTACTACCGGAATCTTCCTTCTCCAAAACAAAAGAGTAAGTCTTCGTCAGCATTTGCTTCCTTCCACTACTGTTCCCTCCAAAAAATGTGAGGGCCGACGAATCTTTCGTACTTTGGGACGGATCTATTAAGGGCTCAGGTGGGCTGAAGTCCACCCATAATTTTTTTTTACAATTAAAATGTGGCATTACCCCCTAATTTTTTTTTTAAAAAAAATCAATAGAATTTACTATTTTGTTTATTTATTTATTAATAAATGGTAAAACTTACCTTTATTTACCCGTTTTATTCAAAATTTTCTTGTTTTTTATTTTAACCCACCTTAAATTAATTTTAAGCCCACCCCATCACCGAATCCTGAGTCCATCCCTATTCGTACTACCATCAACATTTCCAAGGCTTTCAGCTCCACCACCCTTTCCGTCGTCACAATTCTTAGAATACCAAGAATCAAGTATTTTAATTAACGAGCTATCTTCCTTATTTAGACTATTACCTGACTTCTCCGACGATTCCACTAAAGATAAAGATGTTGTTTCTTCCTAGGAATCATCCGAAATAAATTCTTCTGCTGCCAAGTTGTCGCAATCATTAGTTGTCTGATAGTCTTTGGCGGCTATAGGACCGAGCTCCTCCCATTGAGAATCGAGATCATTACCATCCTTCCTTAATGAATCAGATAATTTACCGTTTGTATTTCTTTTATTTAAAGGATAAATAATATTGGATTCGACTTTTAATCCCGGCATTATCTACAACAATGTCACCAGATTTTGATAATTGAGTTTTTGAAAATCCAGTGGATATCCAAATCGATGAATGAAAAATTTACTGAATTGAGCCCATTTGGAATCTGTTTGGGTATCGATTCACGATCTCATCAGCGACCTTCTGACAATATGCTATAACATCGTTTCTGGATTTTTCCAAGGGCTTTGGATTGTCTGACTCTAATTCCTTCGGCGGGCTCATGAACATCAAACTCAGCCCATTTGAACTGAAAGTGTTATGAGAAAGTGATAGTATCGGTGCTAGCAATAGAGACTAGGGTTTGACTATTGTTAACAACTTATGATAAACGATTCGATAGTAATCCTGTGAGGGATTAATATCTGTTTCTATTCTTCACAAATTCTTCGAACTCTTGAAACGGTTTCAAGTGCGAAAGTGTTAGTCGGATTTGAAGTTTTGAACAATGGAAGATGAATGATAGAACGTAAAGAACACAGAGAGTTGTTTATGGATGTTCGGAGCAAACCCTCCTATGTCACCCTTCTTCCACAGCCGGAAGGATATCCACTAAATACTCTTAATCGAATATAACTCACTGATATAGCTAACTTTTTGTTGAACAAAACAACATTTGTTCAACTTACAGCACTGAAATTTTCTTACAGAAAAGATAGTATATAATTACAATGTATTCACAGTTAGATGGTAAGTGAGATATTTGATTTCGGAAAATTTCTTGAATAGAAAATGAGTGAAGCTACTGTTCGACCGTTGTCTTCCATATATATTTGAAATACAACAACGGTCGAATCCTCCTTTTGGACACGTGTCCTCATTCAATATATCAGTGCTAGAGTCAGTTCTCCAAAACATAAACCAGTCTGTGAACTTTTTGAAGAAACCGGGCTCAGAAACCTTCCCATCCTTAGCTTCTCCATTGTCGGACAAAGAAGATGAAGCAGGGACTAGCCGAGCAGCAATATCCTGATTCACTGATCTAACATTTGTCTCCTCAGCGGTTGAATTCGCACTATTTCCTTCAAGACTATTGCCTAACTTCTTTAAAACCTGCAGTTCAGACTGACAATTGCTTTCCACTTTCATATCTAATTTATTATCACCTTCTTCTTTAGTTGGTTCAACCTCTTTCTGTTCTATGTTTTCCTTCATTGGTGCATCAGTAGAAATAGACAATTTGTTATCTTTACCATTCCCTTTCGTGGATACAGAAAGATTTAAATCATCAGAGTTACTCAACCAAGGCCCTTCAGCAGGTTCACACAATTTTTGAGGAATACGCACAAAAAAACAGCCATCACTACCAGAAAGCTTTATGTCTGGCAATGACAAAAGAAACCTAGAAAACTTCTTATAACCATACAAGTCCTTGTCTAAGGGAACCTCAGTTTTACTCAATTCTTCCCGAAGTTCGATAATGTGTATTCCCTTGGGATAGCCACGTAATATCCGAGGAACCTGCTTTGAAACAGCTTTCGGTACTGGAAGGAGATTCTGCTTTTGACAAGAATCTGACAATTCTTCTGATTGTGTGGAAGGTGAAGGTGAAGATGATTGTTGATGAACTGCAAATGGATCTTCAAGAGGAGGGAACTTATAGTATCCATACCAAGAACCATATGAACCATCCGGGGGTTGATTGAAGTATTTTCCAGTAAGATTATCGCCTTTAACAATGGAATTCCAATTCCACATAATACTTGCTGCACTGCAAAGAACACCAGGAGAATTTTCTGGGCTAGCTAAGAGGATATTGTAATTGTTCATTCTTAACCTATGTAAAGTGTTGGCAAAATCTCTATCGCCGGAAATTAAGAAAATATGTGATGGAGGAGGGTTTTGAGAAATCCAATACATTAGATCTGCAAGAAGAGACCTATCTGCACTGTTCTTTCCTCCTGAAATTGATGAAATTTCATTAAGAAGACTGAATTATTACAGTAACCCAAGACTGAAAAAAGAGCATGCAGTTAGTTACCGTGAGGAATGTGGGTGAGGTTAATTCCAGTAGCAGAAAGTGCTTCCTGATTAGTCCTCGAAAGCTGCATCATATCACCAAAAGCGGTAATCTGAATCGGTCCATTGATTCCACTGGCCCTAACTGCGGAGGTAATGTTTTGAGCGATCTTGAAGTTGTTCCCGCCGGCGGAAGGCGAGCAGTTCTCGAAGTCCCACCATACTGAAACCCTGACATTTCTGCTCTCTTCTTCGTGCCGTCGAAAAGCCACGGAATTTGAGGAAGAGGAAGAGAATTTATTTGAAAATTTATATAATTGTAATTAATTATAATTTTTATATTTGAAAAATAATATAATCAAAATAATTTGAATATATATTATTCACATTATTTTAAAATTCAAAATCCAAAATTCAAACAAATTAAATTATCGTCTGATCACGTTTATCATACTGTAAATATAAGATATTTTGTTTGAAAAATCAAAAAAATAAATAAATATTGAAAATACAATTTTAAACTAAAAAGAGACTAAAATTGATAATAATAATAATAATAATAATAAAAAATTAAAATTATTTTAAATTATATTAAAATTTAAATTTTAATTTCAATTTCAATTCTTAATCTTAAATAATGTAATTAACTTAAAAATTTAAATTTAATCTCAAATTACAATTTTAATTTCAATTGGAGGAACTTATAAACACAATCTAATATTATTTAAAATAGAATATTTTCCCAATAACTGTATTTATTTTTTATAATTAAAATTTCAACTATTTCAATAATATATTTAAATTTATAAAATAAATAATTTAAAATACACTCTTTTTATTATGTTATTTTTAAATATTTAATATATATATATATATATATTTTAATTCTTTTAAATGTTTGGAGAATTAGCATATTCAAGAGATCTCCATCAAGAGATAGAAGGTGTCTAGACGCTTTTTTTTCTTTTGGATTGAAGCCATTGTAACGGTCATTCGTTTTATTTGTCCCACCATCATATTCGATCCAAACTGCATTCGACACAACTGAAATCCGATGTGATTATCATTGATTTCTTGAAATTCAGGGCTCTGCATGTGTTTCAACAAATTCGACATCTATTATAATCCGGTCTGTTATATATAGGGACGAATCTATGTAGGGGCTCGGGTGGGTGGAAGCCCACAAATTTTTTTTTTTTTTATTTTTTACGGTAGAAATATGACATTACCTTTAATTTATTTAAAAAAATAATATAATTCATTGTTTTTTTTATCTAATTATTAAAAAAATGATAAAAATTTATTTTTTTCAAAAAAAAATTCGTTATTATTTTAAGCCCACCAATTCGAAATCATGTGTCCGTCCATATCCCGTTGTTATTCGAATAGTTGAATAAACCCATATGGTTATTCGGGCAGGGCGGGACACTTACGAATGAGATTCCATGGTCACCACTGTTGAGAACTCGGGTATGATCCCAAAAACAAAGGAAGTGGAGATCATGGTCGAGCCATTTGTTGACGAGTTCTTGAACCTGATTTGGGTTGGGTAATTAAAAAAAGCAGAGACTAATGGTATACCGTTGGGTCTGAGCTTGGTTACACCGTCGAGAGTTAAGTTTGCTGTTTGGAAGTCATTGAAGGTGATGGGTTGTGCGTGGGTGGTTGATATGTGGAATACAAGTGCAGAGACTAATGGAAGAAGATGAATACAAGTTGTGGACAGACAGGCCGCCCGAACAACCTTGAAAATTGAGGAGTCTGTCAAACAAATAAAATGTGTTATTATTTTCTTATATCGAATATATATATATATAAACAATTATGCTTAATTTTTAAAGGGTCTAGATTGAGAATTGCGATTAATTTGGATATATATATATATATATGAAAACAATTAAATGTTTGAGTCGGATTAAAGGTTGACCTGTACAAAAACTTAAAATAATTAAAAATAAAATTAAAAATACTATTACAGTTTACCATAAACATTTTTTTTCACAAATTTTTATATTATTAATCGTACAAATACACCGGTTATATTTAAACTAATAGTAGTAGTTTATTTAATTAAATAATGTTATATTTTTTAAGAGTATTAGAGAACTTCAAACCTTATTAAGGATTTTAAGTTTTTATAAAAGTATTCAAAAAATCTAAGATTGATTGCATTCTGTGAATGCCTAATTGAGTGAATATATATGTGCATATAATGTTAAATTTATATATATAATAACATATATTTTAAAATATTAAATATATATTTATTAAAAAAAATAAAAAATAACCTATTGAAAAGAGTGTATTTTAAATTATTTGTTTTATAAATTTAAATATATTATTGAAATACTTGAAATTTAAAATATAAATATATTAAATTTATAAAATGTTCGTTTACAATATGCATTGAAATATTATATGATATTGTTTACGCATTGTAATACCAATATATTAAATTTATAAGATGTTCGATTACAATATGCAAAGTAATATAATTTTTAATTTTTTAATATTGTAAATGTATTGTATATAATATCAAAATATTAAATTTATAAAATGTTAATTAGATTTAGATATGCAAAGTTGACTGGATGGTATCTGTTAATTTTGTAATAGTGTTTTAAATGTATTTTAAATACTTTAAATTTGTACAAGACGTATAATTAATCCATTATATTTTAATGACATAAATTATAATATCTCAAAAAAATATTGTATGAAAATTATATAATCTAAAAACAAATATAAACTTACCAAATTTATAAGTTGATATATAATTTAAACTAATTTTATTTCCTTAATTAAACTATTAGAAAATTATTTATGAAAATTATTTTTTAATTATATATATATATATATATATATATATATATTATCCCTATTCATCTAATATCATGTATTAATGATTTTTACGTAAAATTATACCTGTTTTTTTTTTCTGTTGAGTTTCTTTTATGTTTTTTATTACTTTATGTAAATTCATGTCATATTTATAAAATATGAATATTGTAGATTTATTTTAAAACATATATTTAAATAAAAAAAATTAAATGAAATGATTTATTTTTCATCACGATTTAAATATATATTTATTGTAGATTCAAAAAATCAAGGAAATTTTGACTTTTTTTATTAAATAAAATAATAAAAAAAAACTTATATATTTTTTACAATTATAGAAAGTATTAAGAAAATAAAAAATTATTAATAAAATAATTAGATTGTTAATTGCTTTACAAGTAATCAAGTCAAACTAATTTCCTTTTATATATAACCTGTTTTAATAAACTGTTTATTTAAACAAAATAACTACATAACTCCAATTTGTGTGTAATAATAAACCATTAAATAAATAATAGGTACATATCTCTATAATTATGACCAAATTCAATATTTT
Source organism: Impatiens glandulifera (assembly GCF_907164915.1). Lineage (NCBI taxonomy): Eukaryota > Viridiplantae > Streptophyta > Magnoliopsida > Ericales > Balsaminaceae > Impatiens > Impatiens glandulifera. The sequence goes on from NC_061862.1 coordinate 97,458,643, forward strand.
AAGTGTTATTAGAAAAAATAAATCTTTTAAGAAAATATTTAAAAACGAGTTAGGTTAAGAATATTGATATATATTATTTATATTGATCTAATATTATATGTTATTTATGTATTTGAAAAAGTGTGCCGAACACAAATTTTGGAATAATATAAATTATTATATTCGATTCGATTTAGTGTAAGTAGATTCCAAAATTTAAGGAAGTTTTAACTATTTATTTATTGAAGAAAATAATAAATAAATAAAATTTGATTTTCACAATTATGGAAATAAAATTATTAGATTGTTAACTAATTGATTCTAATGTAACAAAGTCAAAACTATTTCCCTTTTATATATAACATTATTCAATAAAGAAAAAAACAAGAAAACTACATTTAATTTGTTGTTTGAGGGAAGAACACATCAAGGTTTTAACTATTTTTTATTTTGATCTTCATATATGTGTATTTTTTCCTCTTAAATCAATTCAATATTTTTGCAGATGGGACGAGCTAAGTTGAATATGCATCTCATAAGTGGCGAGAAGTCTAGATTAACAACTTTTCAAAAAAGGAAGAAGGGTTTGATAAAGAAAGCATACGAGCTTCAAACTCTTTGCTCAGTCGATGTTTGTTTGATCATCTACCACCCGGAAACATGTGAATCCCTCTCGAAGCATCCTGAAATATGGCCTTCCGACAGCGAAAAGGTGGGAAGAATGATCGAGTCTTATAATAGACAACCGATTGACGATCAAAAGAGGAGGACCAATGACTTGTTGTTTTACTTCGAGGATCGCAACAAGAAAGTTGAGGATGCACTTGTGAAGTTGAGAAAGAAGAACAACGAGATTCTATATCCGACTTGGGGAGAAAGGTACGCCAATTATAGCGAGGATGAATTGAGGAATATAGCTAGTGTCTTGCAAACCAAGTTTGATGAAGTTAGGGTTAAGGTTAACATGATGAAGAATATAGATGAAAATAATGATCTCCAACTTGGATTTCTACCGCAAGACCAATCTTCTCCCTACCTTATAAATGAAGCCATGTTAGGGTTTTTCCGCGATTCCTTGAACTCCATGAACTACATGACTCCACAACCAATGATGCTATCGAACAACAACAACAACAATGACTATTATGGCCAAAGTTTTTGTAACCAAACCGATAACTTTTCTCCCACTTATTCCTATACAAATCCTCAGACAATACCTTATCCCATGGTTAGTCCCGATGTTTATTGCTCTCCTTTAGGGTACCCTGGTCCAACAATGCCACAAACGTTGGAGACAAGTTTTATGCCATGTGGGTCTTTTCAAGGTTATAATATGGAATTTGCACCTCCCATTAATAACAACGGGTATAGTAATGTCATGAATGGTTTTTATTATGGGAGTAGTAGCAATGGATCAAGATTTCAAAACTGAAGAGGCCAGGTATAAAATCAATTAGTTAGTCTATTGTTAATTTTCATCATGATTTTGGGATGAATTGAATAGTTTATTGGTTTCTAATTCGAATTAAAGCTATTTAGTTTTTGTTTTCAATTGTTACTTTCATTTTTTTTTTATTTTTTTTTTTTGTATGTTTCGTTGTCTCAACGACATCTTACTTACGTTTATTAGTTTAATTTGTATTATTTTGCAAGTTGAATTTGTATTATTGTGAGTATTTTGTTTATCTTATCGTAACGATTTCATAAGAAACAAAGAAAAATAAATTAAATCATACTCATAAATATTGTATTTGTATTGTCACTATGATTAATAAAATCTTCCCATTATACAAAAATATATATATTTCAGCCCATACAACTATTAAAGTAATTAGAAGTGTACTTAATTAGAGTGATTTGATTATTTTTTTTAAGAAATGAAGAAATTTAATTAATTCTAGAATGTTTAATATATTAATATGTATTAATTATATAGGAAATAAATTATATAAATTACTTTTGTTTGACTTGTAGTATAAAAGTAAATGTATATGGTATATATTTTATAATTTTGTGTTTTATATATGGTATAATAATAAGATAAGAATAAAAATATATTTTTTATCCTATTTAAATTAGTGATATAATTTAAATTATATATATATATATATATATATATATTATTCTTTCAATTATATCCGCTAATATTATATATCATATATTTCAATTTAATATATAAAATTTCATTAGAATATATATTTACGTTATTTTATTTATTGAATATAAATTTATTTGATTATTTATTGTGTATAAATAAAATAAATTATTTTTAAAATAATAAATATATATTAGAATAAAATATAATAAGTTGAAGATTTGTTTTTGTATGGGTTAATTTTAAACATTATTTTTGTAATTTAAAAAAAAATGGTTTAGTGATATTTATTTCACAAAAATAATTTTTTCATAATAAATAGTAATAATTATAAATTATAGTACTATAATAAATTATATAATTTTTAATTACTAATCAATATTGTAAAAAAAATTGGAAAAATATATTGTAGTAATTTGACCATTAAAATCCACGTGACACAAATTTACTTAAACCAGAGTTTTTTTATATATAAAGTTTTCTTAAAGCAACTGTCTCACTTTTCAGTGAGTAAGTTTGTTTGTAACACCTTCAACGAATTAGGATTAAACAAATTATTTTTATTAAAAAATTATTAATATATAATTAACACAGATGATAAAATATTATCTAATATAAATTAATATTTGAATAAAATATTTAATAAAAAAATGTTGAGCTCCAAATCTGAATATTTTCAAGCAACTAAATCCAATATATTATAAAGGTTGAGTGATTTTTTAATAAATTAAAATGTGATTCTATTATACTTAATAAATACTCTTCATCAGAAGTACATATATCCAACAAATTAAAATCACTCAAAATCAAACAACAAAAAGTAAAGAAACCCAAAAATCAAACAGTACTGGTTCATCATCATCTTCTTCTTTTAAGATTTCTGGAACTTGATCTCTTCGTTAATGGTTTCTTCATCCTTGTTCTTCTTCTTCTCTAGTGGAATTTCGGACTCTTCCACCACAACTACCTTCTTCACTTGTTCATCATTTAGATTTTCTTCATTTTCTATTTCTGCATTTAATATCTCCTCTTTCCCCTGTTCAAATATCATAATCATATCAAATCAATTCTTCAACTGTTCTCAGATCTACGTAAATTTGTTAAATTGAGATAGATCTAACTCTAACTGTGATCGAATCGATGCTTGAATATGTTGAGAGAATACCCACAAGTAAAAAAACTCGAATTATTACCTCTTTTTCCTTGAACAGATTACTGAGAGATCGAGATTTGTCTCCTTGTTCATCGACATCTATTTCAGCCTTTGATTCACCTCCGGCTTCAATCACTTCTTTCACGTCTCCGGCGCCGGCAGTTGCTTCCTTCTTCGGAGATGTTGGTTCCGGGAGAGGAGCAGCGGCGCCATCGTCGTCTTTGGGTTCTCTGAGTTTCGTGGCACAAGCTCCCATTCTGATATATTTTTCTCTCTCAAGGTTAGGTTAGTGGATCCAATTTGAAGCTGCCCGGATGTATGAATGAAGAGAGAAAAAGAAGAAGACTCGAGAGTTATAGAGAGCAAAATCAACAAAGATTCCTTTGTTTTTTCTTCCTTACAACTCACAACTAAGTTCAATTATATTTTAGTAAAATAAAATTAATAGTTTAATTCTGAAGAATAATTATTAAGAGATAAATGTTTACTAGTTCAATTTTTAGAAATCATGATGTGAGGATATTCTAACTTCCTATATATATATATATTTTGTTGTGAATTTCATGATTTTGGTTGAGATAACTTTAATTTATTTAAAAATATTGATGGTTAATTATTTCAAGGATGTGAGTTTTTTTTTATAAAAATACTTAAATGTATATAAATATATAATAATAAAATAATTTTTAAAAAAATAGATAATATTTTAATTAATAAATTAAATGATATAATTAATAAGTGAGTGAATAAATAATATTTGATTGTAATAAAAAAACAAAAAAAAACTCAAATTAACTTTTATGTCATTTTTTTAAACTTGCATGATTTCCGTACGATACAAACGGACAAATTTATAAAAAAAACAAAATTTCTATATTAAAATAATTTAATCACACTGTATATTGTATTAACGGTTTTCATATTGTGTATATATTCTTTCACATCTCCATTTTTATTAATATTTTGTGAAGTTATCTAATCTCAAATTTATTATAATTTTTTTTTATAGATTTTTTTTTAAAATACAACTAAAATAAAATAATACAAATATGGTTATTTATTCAAAAATTTAGTTTTTTAGTTTTATTAATTTAATTAAAAAAAATTAACGTGAATTATCACACTATCTTAAATTAGCGAAAATAATATTTGAGAAAAATATGTTTTTATTTTTTTTTTCTCTTTTGTACATAATTATTTCTGCTTCATTATATCCTCTCAAAAATTTCGAAAAGAGTTTATTATACATTAAAAGTCAAAATATTAATTAAAATATATGTGAAATGTCTATTAAAAAATAATATTGAACCATCTTTTTTATAACACCATAAAACTCTTGTTTCAAAACTATATATATATATATATATATATATATATATATATATATATATATATATATATATATATATATATATATATATATATATATATATATATATATATAAAATTTTATTTTGGTTAAACAATATCTTTAATTATTATTTTTATTAAAACAAAATTAATTTTATAATATTTTGTATAAAAATATATATATTTATAATAATATTATAAATTAAATTAATAAATATTTATCAATTATTTAAAACATATCAAAATATAGAGTTAAATATATTTTCTATTATTTATATATATAATATATTTATTATATTTGTGTATTATATATATATAAATAATTAAAATATTAATATTATTCATTAAAATACAATTTTATTTATAATTTTCTTATAAAATATCTTATTAGGTTTTGTTATAGAAAAAAAAATTAATAATAAAAAAAATCTAAATATTTGGAGAAAGAGAATTATCGGGTTCCTCTTGATTTCAAATTATCGTCTTCTTTTTGCTTTCCATTTTTCTTCAAATTAAGATCGAATTTTTTCTTCTAGGTCTCTCTTACGTCGTCGTCGCCCTCCTTCGTCGCGTCGTCGTTGCCCACCTCCACTTCTCGTGCAACTTATACCTAAGGAGAAATGAGAGTCAATTTAAGAAATACCTAGACCTAAGAAAGGAGAGACGAATTTGATGAGAAATTCATATAAAATGTGTAAAAAAAAAAACTATTTTCTTTTCTAAATCTTCGGAGACAGATAATACTCATCTTCCTCTTGATTTTGAATCTTCGTCTTCATTCGCTTCTTATTTTTTTCAAATCAAGATCAAATATTTTTCTCTATGTCTCTCTTGCGTCATCGTCGCCCTCCTCCGTTGCATCATCGTCGCTCTTCTCCATCACGTCGGCGTCGCCCTCCTCCTCTTCTCATGCTACATATACCTAAAGAGAAAGAGTGTCGATTTAAGAAAGACCTAAACCTAAGGAGAAAGGAGAGACAAATTTAACGCGAAAATTTGATAAACCGTGAGAATTTGATTAGAAAATCATATAAAATGTGTAAAAATAAAAAAATAATAAATTTTAAATTTTTTAATTTTTTTTTCAGAATCCATGGAGGTAGAGAAATCCCCGATTTCCTTTTAATTTTGAATCCTCGTATTCATTCGATTCCCGTTTTTTCTTCAAATCATGATCGAATATTTTTCTCTAGTCTTTCTTCCGTTGTCGACACCCACCTCCTAAGGAGAAAAGAGAGATAATTGTACTGCGAGAATTTGTTGAGAAATTCATATAAAATGTGTAAAATTTTGGTAAATATCACCCTAAATTTTTTTGTTTTAAACATTATTATATATATTATCTTCGTTTACGTAGGGACTCAAACATGTCATCTTACCCTTACTTTTGGTCTTTCTTCCGTTGTCAACACCCACCTCCTAAGGAGAAAAGAGATAATTGTACTGCGAGAATTTGATGAGAAATTCATATAAAATGTGTAAAATTTTGGTAAATATCACCCTATATTTTTTATTTTAAACATTATTATATATATTATCTTCGTTTACGTAGGGACTCAAACATGCCATCTTACCCTTACTTTTGGTCTTTCTTCCGTTGTCGACACCCACCTCCTAAGGAGAAAAGAGATAATTGTACTGCGAGAATTTGATGAGAAATTCATATAAAATGTGTAAAATTTTGGTAAATATCACCCTAATTTTTTTTTAAAACATTATTATATATATTATCTTCGTTTACGTAGGGACTCAAACATGCCATCTTACCCTTACTTTTGGTCTTTCTTCCGTCGTCGACACCCACCTCCTAAGGAGAAAAGAGAGATAATTGTACTACGAGAATTTGATGAGAAATTCATATAAAATGTGTAAAATTTTGGTAAATATCATCCTAAATTTTTTGTTTTAAACATTATTATATATATTATCTTCGTTTACGTAGGGACTCAAACATGCCATCTTACCCTTACTTTTGGTCTTTCTTCCGTTGTCGACACCCACCTCCTAAGGAGAAAAGAGAGATAATTGTACTGCGAGAATTTGATGAGAAATTCATATAAAATGTGTAAAATTTTGGTAAATATCACCCTAAATTTTTTTGTTTTAAACATTATTATATATATTATATTCGTTTACGTAAGGACTCAAACATGCCATCTTACCCTTACTTTTGGTCTTTCTTCCGTTGTCGACACCCACCTCCTAAGGAGAAAAGAGAGATAATTGTACTGCGAGAATTTGATGAGAAATTCATATAAAATGTGTAAAATTTTGGAAAATATCACCCTAAATTTTTTTGTTTTAAACATTATTATATATATTATCTTCATTTACATCGACCACAAATTCACCCACTCCGTACAAATTCACCCACATGCACTTTAACCATTAGACCACTTGTGTTTTTTGAATTTAATTTAAAATTTTATGTATGTATAAATATTTAATCATTGTTAATTAATAATAGATAAAATATATAATGAATAAAAGAAAATTAAATAATTAATTATATAAATAATAAATATGTGAACACTTTAACCATTACCACTTGTATTTTTTAAATTGAATTTAAAATTTTATGTATGTATAAATATTTAATCCTTGTTAATTAATAATAGATAAAAATATATAATGAATAAAAAAAAAATTAATTAATTAAGTATATAAATAATAAATATGCATAGAAGGATAATAGGAAGAAAAAAATATATTGATATAAAATTAATGATAAAATATACTATATATTGATTTTAGGAGAGAGAAACGCTTAATATTATTTTTTTAATAAATTAAAATTTTTATAATTTTTATTTTATGAAAAAAATTATAAAGATGATGTGTAAGAAAATATGAAATATATATATATATATATATATATATATATATATATATATATATATAAATGAGGGGAAAAAATAAAAAATAAATTAATTATTAGTGTTACAAAACGGAAATTAATTAGGAAGGTATATTATGAATATGAGAGAGAAATGAATATAAAAGTAAAATTTGTAATTTTATTTTAAGTTTAATAAATTATTTAAACGTTATTATATATTATATATAGTATTATTATGTATATTATAAATATATATATATAATATTAAATATAAGTTTATATAAAATTAATGAAGAAAAATAATATGTATAATTAGGAAAGAAAAATTAGTATAATAAAATAAAAATTAATTAGAAAAGATAAATTAATAATTATGGTATGAGAGATAAATTAGTAATTATGAATAGATAATTATGATAAGAGAGAGAAACAATTATAAAATGAGAAATGATTAGGCGAGGAAATTTGGTGAGGGAATTTGGTGAGGGAATGACGTGGCATAATCTTATTCGCTGAAAAAATCAAATAATTTCTCTTTTTTTCTCTCTTTCCTCCCACTTTTACATTTTCCAAAACCAATGAAGGTGATGCCACGTCATTCCCTCACCAAATTCCCTCACTAAATTCCCTCACTCTATCACTCCTCTTATAAAATATAATAAGCCTATGTGATATGTGGTGAGAGCATGAATATCACCCTACATTTTATTTCTTAAACATCATTAGATATATAGATATGTTACACAAACCTTAAATCTTTATAAATATAAATAAAATTGTAATATTTAATAAAATAATATAACCTATATGATCGTATTTTTTTTAACTTTTCAATTTAGACCTAATGTTTATTTCTAATAAAAGAAATTGAATAAAAATTTGATAAAATTCACATGTTAAAACTCTTTTTAATTATACAAACTATTATTTACCATGCATAGTGTTAATTTCACATGAAAAATTATAACACTTCAAAATAAATTTCACACATAATTTAATCAAATTCAACATTATTACTAGCACTTGATTTTTTAAATAAAAAAACATTTTACGTATACAAACATAAAAGCATAAATTCAAAGCGCTTACACAATATGTCATTTGTACCCGTTAAATAACGATTTTATTTCACAAATTGTTGACTATTTAGAAAATTGTATTCTTATATTTTATTAATATAATTATTTTTTAAATTCTAGACATATGTTTAAATTTTCATTTTAAATTTAAAAATATTAAATAATTGTTGATACATGTCATTGATGTAAAAAATAGTGGAGAATGGTATAAAAAATTATCAATTAAAAGAGATAGATTTAAGAAATAAATTCAAACGAGCCTTTAATAAAAAAAATTTGTAAATATTCTAAAAATATTATAAAGACATTTTAGATTTTAGATTTTTAAGAAATAGTTTAGAATTTGTAAAAAAAAAACATTTAAAATACAAGGGATTGGATTGGGTGTAGGGTGGACTGTTGGTTTGAGGGTTGCGGTGAGAGAGATTTGGGCCGGTTGGGACGCGGTCTGGGTCGAGGTCAACGCGATTCAATCATTGGTCAACGCAGAGCTTCTTCTCCCCATTTAGAATGTGTTGGTCGTGCTCCAGAGTCGTCCTAAACCGTTAAAGACATCAACGAAACCGCAACAAAAGTGCCCTTTTTAATTGAAAAAATAGATTTTGATCTTCGAGGAATTTGATATTCGGAGTTTACCAAAAGTTTCCTTAGGATCATTAAAACCAAAACAAGTTGTGCCTACATGTTTTAGCCATTTTTAAAACTCAAACTCGAGGATTTTTAGAAAAAAATCGAATTTGGACAAACACGCCTCACACCCTTCGGGATTAATCTCAAAACATTCGTAACATCATTTTGAATGTGTTATGAAAACTTTTGAAATGATCGTTTTTGAGCTGGAGTTCAAGAACAACCACCATCTTTTTTTGAAAATTTTATTTTAAAATTGATCTTTTAAAATTTAATTTTAACATTAATTGAATTCAATAGAAAGATTATAAACAATCTTAGGATTAGATTAAATCAAAATTCAAGTAATCAAGCAATATTTAAGAACACGTAAACAAAATTGCAAAAATTTCAAAACTTTATTCATGACATGAATTATAATGAGATTAACAACCTATAGTGCGAACGCTCTTAAACATTTGGTGAAATTTTAGGATAGATCAGATCCGAGCTTAAAAGCTTGAAAATTTTAATAGTGTATGTTAAAAAAGATTGATTAATAACTTGAGGTTGAATTATTTTTAATGTCCAGTCGTCTTGGCTGAGGATCTCTTTTATAGTTGGTTTGAGCCAACAAGTGACCTAAGTAAATTTAATTTATGAAAAATAATCATTGATGGTCAACCAATGGTTAGGTTGAATTCCACCGTTTCTAAAAGTAAGAAAATTTAAGGCTGTAGGGGAATACTATGATCATTTCCCTTTTTTAACTTTCACGTTTGATTGAGAAATGATAAAGGTAGCCATTAACTTATTTTCAAATGAGTAATCTATTCATATACATTGTCATGAAGATTATCGCAGATGCACGTTGGGCGCATACATTCCATCTGCCTTGAGCGCCCCGAGCCTTAGGCGTTATCCTTCTTGGCGCGCTATGATTGGTGCAAACATATTAATTAGGTCTTGTTTGATTTGGGTCAAACAGCTTTAGCCCCGTTTGGTCCTTTGTCATTTCTTATTTATTGTTTTTTATTACTTAAAAAAATACACAAAAATAATTAATGGGCATAAAATTTATTCTTTCTATTTTGTATGTATTTTAAGGCTTTATTATTTAGTTATTGTGGGATTTAATTGGTACAACATTTTTTTAAAATAATTATTTAATTTATTTAAGTCCTTAAATTTAATTATTTTGAAATAAATTGTTATATCATTTTCTTTAAACAATTATTTGATTTATATTTAGCTTTCACTTTAATTATTTTAGATTAAATGAATACAATATTTATCCAAGATAATTATTAATTTATGTCTATCCTTAATTTTAATTATTTTGAAATGAATGAATACAACATTTTTACTAAATAATTATTTAATATATTTTAAATCACTTAATGCGTTTTAAATTTTTGTAACATTACTTGAATGACTCAGAATTATTTGAATTTTTTTATAAATCGGGTGAGATAAATTTTAGTATTTACATCCTCAAATTTGCACTCACACATAACTTATTCAAATTTACAATCCCTTTAAACTATATAATTCATCCAAATTTACACTCATATATACCACATCACTCTACACTATCAAACTACACATGGATTCGAACCTTAGTCTCGATCATAAAAAAATGAATCATTATACCACTTGTAATTATTGTTTTTTTTATTGATTATATATATACATCTCGATCATAAAAAAATGAACATTTTTATCATTATACCACTTGTAATTATTGTTTTTTTATTGATTATATATATATATTGTAAATAACTTTTGACCTGCATGTTTATCCGTGTATTAACTCGTGAGTTAAATTGTAAAATAAAATATTTTAGATCATACATGTTTATCCTTATATTGATCCACGAATTAAATTGCAAAATAAAATAAAAATTATTCTATATTTTTATGTTAATATAGAAGGTAAACTTGAAAAAACCTATATTGTGTATCAAATTTAAATTAACAAAATAATAATAATAAATCCAACAAATTTAGTTGTTGGTGTCATGCATTTCAATACGAGGACATTTTTTGTTTCCGGCATATATAAAATTTTAGACATACCTGTTTGAATTGACATTTTTTAATTTCTTAAATGTCACATGTTTATTATTAATTTTGGACATACAAAATGACCAAATTAATCACTTCTAGTTCTGTCTCCATGTATACCATCATCACTCCCATTAAAGTAGATTCATCAACCGTATGGTTATAAAAATATTTGATGAAATTTAAAATATAAAAGTTAATTTTAGCTTAGTTTGTTAGAGTTTTGCAAATATAATGTATATATTTCAAGTTTAAAACTTATATTATCAACTCGTAACTAATAACTCGGCACGTTTACACTCATATAACGGGTGGTAGGTTGCGGTGCGAGACCCGATGATTTGTAGTTAAGTGTTATTATATATATATTTTCAAATTAAATTTAAAACAACTTAATTGGTTATATTATTCTATTAATAATTTAAAGGTAGTTGGTTTAGGTTAGGTTTAACAAATAAATATTTAATTTAGTTGATTAGAATATTGAATTAATATAATTAAATGTATTTCTTTCCAGATTTTCCACTCCAAATATCCTGCACGGTTTAATTGCCCGTTTATACTTACATAACTTCGAGGAGTTAGTATTATATAATTAAGCATTATTATATATATAATTTGTTTTTATGTATTGAGTTTAGTTTTTGGTGTATTTTTCAATTTATTTTATTTTATTTTCAATAAAAAATATACTATAGGTTTATATATATATATATATATATATATATATATATATATATAATTGAAAAGGTTGTAAGATATTTTTAGTTACTACATTTTTTAGATTTTTTTACAAAGTATGATAGAAATTGTAAAATTTATTTATTTATATTTTAAAAAAAAAGTTAATATATATAATTTATGTAAGTAATTTTTAAAAATAATAATATTAGTATAATATATATATATATATAATAAACTAAAAATTGGTAAATAAATTGTAATTAGTTCAGGTTCATATATATATATATATATATATATATATATATATATATATATATATATATATATATATATATATATATATATATATATATATATATATATATATATATATATATATATATATATATATATACCTACTTTTTTTAAAAATGGCAAGTTCACATAGAAGAAAAAAAATCATTAACTAAGCACACAACCAAACATGAGACTATCTTTAATAATAAATCATTGTTTAAATATATTTTAAAAAAAATAATAAACTCATTTGGTGTTGTATTGAATTTTTTATTTCGTTTCAGACACCATGAATTAGGAATCTTCAAAATTTATAAACAATATATAATAATATGGTATAATTTATTTTGTACAACAAAAACAACTGTATATAAAATTCATATAATAAACTAATAATTGTTATACAAAATTGTAATTTGGTATTTATATACCAAAAAAAATATAAATGTTAGGTTTAATTTTTTAAACGTTCCATACAAAATAAAATATGATTGATTAATTATAAAAAACATGATATTATCATTAATAATAAATGATTGTTTAAGTCTGAATTTTTATTTAAAATTTAAAAAGTCTTAAAAGTCTCATAATTTGTTTGGTTTTCAATAATTAATTTATATTATAAATATTACAATAATAATAATACTACTTTAAACTAAAATAATTGTAACATAAAATAGACTAATCAATAATTAAAAGCTTGTGTTCCAATATTATTATTAAACATTCAAAAAGTGTAAAATAATAGTTTAATAAGAAAAATAAGTAGTGAAGCCAGAGCAGAGCAGCTCGGCTCCAATTGTTAGCTAAAGTGGAATGCCAGTAAGCTCCCTACATCTTTTCTCCTTATTTATTATTTTTATTATTTATAAATTTGTGGCAAACTTCTTAATACAATGTTTGTTTGATTAGAGATATAATTTAAGTTGGGAATTTGGAATGCAAAATTATAATTCCCATCTTTGTTTGGCCGATCTTGTCCAAATGGAGACCTAACACTCTTGAATATGAACATTGCTAAAAAAAAAATTAAAATTAGGAGGCTTCAACATAATTTAAAGAAAAAATTTAGGACAGAACTTCATGTTAGACCGAATTACTATTTAAAACTCGAAGTCGGATCATATGGAACAATTGATCAAATAAATTAGACATTCGTCTAACCCATTATGATAGTTCAAGTGTTAAAAGTCGGTGTTTAAGAGCCTAAAAATCACGAGTTAAATATTTAGTTAGAACATATCTATATATATATATAATGATGCTTAAGAAATAAAATGTAGGGTGATATTCACGCTCTCACCATATCTCGTATATCGTATAGGCTTATTATGTTTTATAACCGTTTCTTTCTCTTGTCATAATTACCCATTAATAATTACTAATTTATCTCTCTTATCATAATTATTAATTTATCTTTTCTAATTAATTTTTATTTTATTTTACTAATTTTTCTTTCTTAATTATATATATTATTTTTCTTCATTAATTTTATATAAACTTATATTTAATAATATATATATATATATATATATATAATATACATAATAATACTATATATATATAATATATAATAACGTTTAAATAATTTATTAAATTTAAAATAAAATTATAAATTTTACTTTTATATTCTTTTCTCTCTCATATTCATAATATATATTTCCTAATTAATTTAGATTTTATAACACTAATAATTAATTTATTTTTTATTTTCTTTTTCCTCATTTATATATATATTTCATATTTTCTTAGACATCATTTTTATAATCTTTTAATAAAATAAAAATTTTAATTTATTTAAAAATTAATATTAAGCATTTCTCTCTCCTAAATTCTATATATAATATATTTTATCATTAATTTTATATAAATATATTTTTTTTCTTCCTATTATCTTTTTATGCATATTTATTATTTATATAATTAATTAATTAATTTTCTTTTATTCATTATATATTTTATTTATTATTAATTAACAAGGATTAAATATTTATACATACATAAATTTTTAAATTCAATTCAAACAATACAAGTGGTTTAATGGTTAAAGTGTTCACATATTTATTATTTATATAAATAATTAATTTTCTTTTATTCATTATATATTTTATCTATTATTAATTAACAAGAATTAAATATTTATACATACATAAAACTTTAAATTAAATTCAAATGTATTTAAATAAGTGGTCTAATGGTTAAAGTGTTCACATTTTATATTAGTGGGTATGAGTGGGTGAATTTGTGATTGATGGGGAAGACCAAAAGTTATGACATGTGTGAGTCCCTACGTAGTGAATATGAGTGGGTGAATTTGTGGTCGATGTGAAGATTCCCTATGTGAATTTATGATTGATGGGGAAGACCAAAGGTAAGGGTAAGATGGCATGTGTGAGTCTCTATGTAAACGGAGATAATATATATAATGATGTTTAAAGCTAAAAATTTAGGATGATATCTACCAAATTTTTACACATTTTATATGAATTTCTCATCAAATTCTCGCGGTACAATTTTCTCTATTTTCTCCTTAGGTCTATGTCTTTCTTCAATCAACTCTCATTTCTTCTTAGGTATAGTTAACACGAGAATAGGAGGTGAGTGTCGACAACGGAAGAAAGACCAGAGGAAAGAAAATATTCGATCTTGATTTGAAGAAAAAACAAGAAGCTAATGAATACGAGGATTTGAATTAAAAGGAAGTCGATGATTCTCTACCTCCTTTCTGTTTAGGTATATGTAGCACAAAAAGAGGAGGAGGGCGACGCCGACGTGACGGAGAAGGTCGACGATGATGCAACGGAGGAGGGCAACGATGACGTAAGAGAGACATAGAGGAAAATATTCGATCTTGATTTGAAAAAAAATGGGAAGCGGATGAAGACGAAGATTCGAAATCAAGAGGAAGACGAGTATTCTGTCTCCGTAGATTTAGAAAAGAAAATAATTATTTTTTTTATTTTTACACATTTTATATGAATTTCTTATCAAATTCGTCTCTCCTTTCTCCTTAGGTCTAGGTATTTCTTAAATTGACTCTTATTTCTCCTTAGGTATAAGTAGCACGAGAAGAGGAGGTGGGCAACGACGACGCGACGAAGGAGGGTGACGACGACGTAAGAGAGACCTAGAGGAAAATATTCGATATTGATTTGAAGAAAAATGGAAAGCAAAAGAAGACGAGGATTTGAAATCAAGAGGAACTCGATAATTCTCTGTCTCCAAGAATTTAGATTTTTTATATTATTAATTTTTTTTATAACAAAACCTAATAAGATATTTTGTAATAAAACTGTAAATAAAATTGTATTTTAATGAATAATATTAATATTTTAATTATTATATATATATATATATAATACAAAAATATAATAAATAGATTATATATATATATATATATATATATATATATATAAATAATACAAAATATATTTAATTCTATATTTTGATATGTTTTAAATAATTGATAAATATTTATTAATTTAATTTATAATATTATTATAAATATATATATTTTTATATAAAATATTATAAAATTGAACTATTTTTTTTTAATAAAAATAATAATTAATGTTATTGTTTAACCAAAATAAAATTATATATATATATATATATATATATATATATATATATATATATATATATATATATATATATATATATATATATAGTTTTGAAACAAGAGTTTTAAAGAGTTTTATGGTGTTGACATAAAAAAAGATGATTCAATATTGTTTTTTTAATAGATATTTCACATATATTTTAATTAATATTTTGACTTTTAATGTATAATAATATATTTTCGAAAATTTTGAGAGAATATAATAGAAACTGAAATAATTATGCACACAAGAGAAAAAAATACAAACATATTTTTCTCAAATATTATTTTCGCCAATTTAAGATAATGTGATAATTCGCGTTATTTTTTTAAAATTAAATTAATAGAATGGATAAAACTAAATATTTGAATAAATGACCATATTTGTATTATTTTATTTTAGTTGTATTTAAAAAAAAGTTTTTATAAAAAAAATTATAATAAATTTGAGATTAGATAATTCACAAAGAATTAATAAAATTAGAAATGTGAAAGAATATATACACAATATGGAAACCGTTAATATATTATATAGTGTGATTCAATTATTTTAATATAAAAATTTTGATTCTTTTTTTATAATTTTTTATATATATATAATGATGCTTAATTTTTAAAATGTCCGGATTGCCGGGTCGAGAGCTGTGGTTAATTTGGATATATGTGAGAGTAAATGGATACGTCGGATTGTGGGTTGACCCGCCCATAAACTTAAAACGATTAAAAATAAAATTAAAAATGCTATAGGTATGGTTCAAACTTGCAACCTAACAAAACAAGTACAACATTTTAACCAACTAAGCTAATAACACTTTATATTTTAAATTCAACCAAAAATTTGATAAACGCGTGACATTTTAACAATATAAGTTCAACTTTTTAACTAACTAATCTATATATATAATGATGCTTAATTTTTAAAGTGTCCGGATTGCTGGGTCGAGAGCTGTGGTTAATTTGGATATATGTGAGAGTAAATGGATACTTGGGTAGGATTGTGGGTTGACCCGCCCATAAATGGATACTTGGGTCAAATTTATAAAGATGGTTCATTTGGTCAAAAGCTCATACAAATTCGAGCCTTAAATGTATTTTAAAATTCAAACTTTGTAGTTAGAAAAAGTTTTAATTCGAACTTTAAATAATTCAATTTATTTAAAATTATAAATATAATTTATTTATTCAAATGATCCAAGTTGTTATTATTTTTATTAATTTTAAAATTTTATAAAAATAATATTATATATATTTTAGTTAATTATTTAAATAATTTAAAATAATAATTAATAATGGTGAAACAATTGTTATTTTTCAATGAATTACAAAAAAAAAAAATATCTCTCTAAAATAATATTGGAACTAGTATGCTACATAGTAATTTTGGAAAACCATTTTTTTTTTTGTCTTGCTTACATTTTCTCTTATCATTTTCTAAAATATGGTAATATTATTTTTAAAACTAACTCGATCAATTAAAATAAATTACATAAATATTCTAAATGATAATGTAAAGAAATTCATCTAATTTGAGCTGGTATTCAATATGATAGTGACATTATAATATAAATATTAGATTTTGTATATAATTTTTAACTCACTAGCTAGTTATTCACATTTATTTACATTGATATATTTATTCAAATCAATGAAAATTCATGATGTACTGTTAATTATTATAATATATATAATATTGCTACGTCTAGATTACAACTTAATCATGATTATTAAATTTTATAAGTTAATTTTGTTTGTTCTATTTTATTATAAAATACCATTTATGAAATGGGGATAATTATTGTGGGGATTCAAATCCTCATTACTTTTTAGAAAGAAGTTATTTATATTTTAATGTTTTTTACACTTGTTAAAATTTATAATTTATTGTTCATGAAGATATAAATCATTATGTATAATTTATAAATGCAAAGAATATAATGATGGAATGCCAGGGAAGATTGGACCACGTTGGTTACAATATTATTCAACATGCTTAACACAAAAGGGACAATTAGCTTATTTTATGGAGGCTTAAATTAAAACTATTTTGTATTTTTAATAAGTATTATCAAAACTAAAAAAAAATTTTAACGACGATTCTCACCATTTGATAAATTAATCATTATCATATTATTTTTGTATGTGAACTTTAAAATATTATATATATATATATATATATATATATATATATATATATATATATATATATATATATATTAAGTTAAAAGAAAAATTGACTAAACTCAACTCAACTAAAAATTAATTGTATAAAATAATTTTTTTTATTCTTATATTATTTAGCATGAATTTTTGCGAACAAATAAAATTGATCTATCTCATATTTTAATCGATCAATTAATCGATACCGATTTTTAAATTGACGTGAACGATTTATGAGTGTATTTCGGTATAAAAAAAACTATCCAAACAAATAAAGCATTTTCATCCGATGGTCCTGAAAAAACATTGGATACCAAATCAGCCAAATTACAAATCAAAACTCAATTGGTGCACCAAAACTAATTTGTGAATTTTACTTTATTTATAATACATGTTATTCTTTAAGTTAAAATAATAATTTGTATAAATAAATAAAAAGAAAACACAACATAAAGAACATAAAATCGTGCTAAAATTGAAACATGAGAGAAGAACATGGACCCATAAGAAAGTTTCAACTCCAACGTGTGTGAGTTGTCTCGGAAACCAACTATTCTATTTCTAGCCCATCCTTTAAGTCTTGTTTGGAATTGATTCCTATCACAATCTTCTTTGGTTAGATTTTTTATTTTATTTTATTTTGAAAATGTTTTATGCATTATAACACGAATAAGTAGTTTAAATAGTAACAAACAAGTATGATAAAAGTGGTGAATATCATTAAAAGTTATGCGGATATTCCTCGCCTTCTTTAGATCATGGGTTCAAGCCCATCTGACGCAAAGTCATGTGCCCGCCAAATTCTGCGTCTGGTTAAATGGTTAAGTGTGTTTGCGGGTTATATGCTTAACCCGCGGAGATTAGTCGGACTTCATAAAAGGAGCGAAACCCAGCGTTAAAAAAAACCGGTACGATAAAAGTATTCGATCTTAGAATAATGCAACTTATCCACGAGTATAAATTCACAAAAATAAAAAATTACAAAATACATTTATCTTAAAGTTTAATCAATTCAATTTTGTATTTATTTATTTATTTTGGGACCATTATAAGTGAAAAAGGAAGACAAGCATAGAAAAATTGAGATAATGTCTTTCTCTTATTTAAAAAATTGAAATTTATCTATTGTGTGATTATAATCACTCACAAAATCAAACAAGACCTTATAAATTGGAAACATAAAAAGAATTTGAGTTTCACTATAGTCTTAAACATAACTATGGTTTGAAATAATTGTGCCACCATTGCCTTATCTTATATGTGATCCAATTATATTCTACTAGTAGCCAGCTAAAGAATGTGGGTGATAAAAGAGTATTGATTCTAATTCTATATATTTGTAAAATTGCAACAAAATATCTGAAAAAACAACTATGTAAGATTCAAAGACAAAGTCAAGTTGTAAGTTTATAATATTTGGGGATGATAACTTGAATTTAGAGAAAAAAAAATCAATTTAGAAAGTTCTAGTAAATGTGAGCTTATTTTTTTAATCATATATATTTAATAAATTGAAGATAGAGAATTAATAACAAATGTATAATTTTGAATTAAAAAAAGAGAAAAAAAATTATAAAGTAGGGATAAATTGACCAATTCAATAATATAAAGATTTACAAGAAAAGGAGAGAACAGGTCCCCATGAGTAGACCATTTGTAGTGAAAGAAAGGATAATCTAAATGAAGATGTCTAACTCATGTTTAGTGCATTATTATTATTATTATAGACATGAAATAAATTATATTAGATCATATCATGCCATCACCAATTTTTGTCTCCTTGAATTATTACAATATTATTCATTGTCCTTTTAATTGATTCTGATTTTCTTGCTTTCATTGTCCTTTTAATTGATTCTGATTTTCTTACTAAACAAGAATGTACAATAAAAAATTAGTAACATTAAGAGAAGAAAATATATTAAAAACATTATTATTATTTTTTTGTCTATGATTAGATTTATTTTTTAAGGGTAACCATAACTTCTTTAAATTAGTGTTTTATTTGAGTGAGAATCAAACATAAATAAAATCTTTTAACACTCAAACTACCATTTTTTTTACACTCATATTTTAATTCTAATTATTCAATCAAATAAATAAAATACATTAAGTAATTTTTCGTATCAAATATATTATATATTATCAATGATTTATTACATATATAATAATAGTTAATGCAAGTTCAAGTTGTGCTCTCTTGTTATAATATGATTTGCTAGTAACAAATTAGTCTTAATAAATAAAAATGAAAGAATGTTTGGGTAGGTTATGGGTAGTTTTCTACATTAAAAAAATATTTTAAAATACATATTTATACATATTTTTATTTATTTATTTTGGAAACTAATTTTACCGCAATAATCATTACATATGCTTTAACTTAAAAGGTTGTAAGGGGCATCTCTATCAATAATCAATATTTTGATAATGATCATAGCAATATCATGAAAAGAACTTTATGACTAAGATTTTGGTCACCGTGCGGTGAATGCTTATTCATGACAAAAAAAAATCTTGATCATAAATTAAAAAATATTATTTTTATTTTTAAATTAAAAAAATAATAAATAATTTTAAAATATAATAATAATATTTAATTTCTAATTTTTATACCCAATAATTTTTTTTAATTTTTAAAAATAATAATTAATTTTTAAATGATAACAAACACGAAATTAAAATACATTGTTAACATAACGAAAATTACAAACTAAATATAGTAGAAATTAAAACAGACGACGATAATTAAGAGAACAACACCAACAACCATATTTTGCATATCAGTCGCTCCATATAATTGTCATATGTTTTCGACCAAGTCCGATTTCAGTAGCAAGTGCGTGTTTTTATCTGCAACATCGTCTGGTTGGATTATTACGCTTGAACTGTCGAAAACTTTCATATTAGGGATCAAAATCAGCGGAAGTGTTTGGATTATTGTTGTAGTTATCCATAATAGTTTAGTATTAATTATGGATAATTGTAAATAAAGGAGGATAATTAGTAAGAAATGGAGAAGATGGTGATTTTTTTGTGCTCCGAAATATAACAAAAGTGGTCTCTATTTATAGATCTCGAAAAATCCCCTCTTCTAGCCTAGCGGCAAAAAGAGACGGATACCAACCCTAAGTTCCTGGGTTTGAGCCCGTCGGGCGGCAAGTTCTGCGCCTGGTTAAATGATTAAGTGTGTTTGCGGGCTACATACTTAATTCGTTGTCCCATTTTTTATAGATCTCGAAAAATTATGAATTTGGGTATATTTTATTTATTTTTATAAATTATAAATAATGCTAAAATTGAGTTTTAAAAATAAGAGATAAAAAAAAAATCTTGGCAACCAATCAGAGGCCGACAAATGACAGCATTTTATTGGATGAGTTTAGTTTTAATTTTTGTCAAAATTTGACAAAAAAAACAAGACGCAATGAACTGATTGTGGTTTTGGTCATTGAATGACCAACCAATTGGTCATAATTAACCCAGACAATCAACGACAACCGATATCATAACCCATGCTCTAAGTGAAAATTGAAACCGTCAAATTTGATATTTTAGACATTAATTATTGTCACTTGAGTCTTAATATAACTAGTTAGTTTCATACACAAAATTATAAATATAATTTAATAATTATAAATTTTATAACGATTAAAGTGTTCATATTTTACGTTAGAGACAACTTTTTAAAATCTTTAGCACAAATTTAAAAAAAATAATTTAAATTAAAAATTATAATTGTATATGTCAGTGCAAATTTAAGGGAGTTATATGTGTCGATAAGATTGAATCCCAATTAGCAAGAATTTTAATTTAAATATAGAAGATTTTGATATACATGAATGCAAATTTGAGAAATAAAATTATATGTGCAAATTATTTGAAAAATGATAAAATATTTAAATATATAAGTTAAATTATTTTATACTTGAAAAAGAGTTCAAAATATTGATTATAGAGTGAACTGCTATTATGGAATATCAAAAATTTCTCTTATTTTATTTATAAATAAATTTGATAAGTTCAAAATGAAGATTCGAAATATGAAATATAAACATTGGTTGACCCATAGGTGAGATTGTGAGAGAATCTCACTGATATTTTTGATATCGAAATTATTAGTAAAATAAATGTACGAAAATTTCAAAATTTTGATATATCACTCTATATACCAAATAACATTTATAAATTAAAATTATATATATAATATCTATAAATAATTAAGTTTTAATTTAATTTTAAAATTAAATTTAAACAAACGTTATGAAATTTTCAACAAAAACAAAATCAAACGATAACCAACGAATCAATCTAAATAAATTTAAAGATGAACTCTAAAAGTATTTATTATTTCTCTTTAATCTTAATATATATATTTTTTTCTTTCTTTAAAGAGATTGATGTTAGTTTAAATATAAAAATCTCAAATACATAATATTATTCGACATTACCAATATATTATCAATATTTTACTAGAATTGCGATATACCGTCTATTCAGTATGATCAGTAAACTATTAGTATATACCTAAATTTTGGTATACATAAATAATAGTACGATAACAATATGATTTTTTCTATAGAAAGATTTTTTAAATGATATATGGTATAAATAAAATATAAATTATATTATACTTTTAAATAATAAGTTTTTCATATTCTAAACGAAAATATGTGTGCGTGAGTGATGCAATTAAGAAAGGATATAAGGGGTAATTCATTTTTATATTTTAAAAAATTGTAAACGACTTGATAATCAAATAATGATTTGAAGTGTGACTGCGGTATTATTTTAACATTGTACTTCATGTGTATAATTATAATAATTTATAATATTAATTTTCTAACTCATGTTTATGGTGCGCACTAAAACACTTAAATTAGTCAAAATTTCCTTGATTTTTATATCATTAATTTCGTAGTCATTGGGTCACTAATTTTATTTAAACAAAATTTGTTGAATAAAATATATTGATTTATTTATTTTTATTATTTTATTTTAAAATATTTTATGTTTATTTTTTAACTCAATTTTAGGTTATATTATATAACAATTGTTAATTTATATACTATATTAATGTGTTGACATGATTTTCGTTAGTATCAAAACAAGATTTTTTAGTTTGCTTAGGCTATTTTAACTTCAAAATTAATTCTCAAATTCAGATCTTGATGCAGTAAGTATTATATTCAATTCAAAATTTTAGTTTTAAACTCAAAAAAATATTTTTTTATATTAATTTTTTATTTTTTTAATACTACTACATATTTATTCACTTTACAAATTAAACCCCAATATTTTTTCAAGCTCACATCCATTAAAGAAAATTATGATAAAATGAATTATAAATCAATAATTTATCCAAATAAATAAATAAATTAAACATCATTAAATAAACGCAAATTACAGGAGAAAAAAAATACACGATTAGAAATGTAATTTTGATTTTTTGAGTATTAAATTAGGAATCTAAATGTCTTTTTTTCAATTGTGTAACTTATAACCGATTATTGTTTTTTTTTCATCTTTGTCTTTATTTTAATAAAATTGTTTTTTTGTTGTTGTTAATTTTTAGTTTTTTATTCAAATTTTTTATCTTTGAGTTTTATTTTAATAAAATATATAAGATTAAAAAAAATTAAACATATAAAAAAATTAAAAACAAAATCTAAATATATAAAATTCACTTAATTAAAAGTTGAAGGACTAAATTAAATGTTTGATTTTTTTTGGGTTTTTGAACCGTTTACCCACGTTTATGGGTTTGATTGAGAGTGATTTTAATGAAATCTTATGCAGTTGAGGATGCAGGAGGGGTTGGAGTAAAAACACTGAGTTTATAGTAGAGTTGGAGAAGGTCTAATATATTATTACAATCTTATGAGACATTCAAATAGATTAGTTTTAAAGGATTCATTAAAATAGATAACTCAAGAAGCAGTAAGAGTGATTCCAACTAAGAATCAGTGCAATAAGTTTTGAATTTACTATGTATTTGAAATCATTATTCAGTATTAACTTTAGCAATTATTTTTTTCAAAATCTAAAAATCCACACCATGTTTTATTTGAGGATTTCTTTTTATTACCATTTGCATGTTCAGTTTCAGTGAATTCCTGCAAAATCCGAATACATATTCGGGGTACGGGACACACAAGGAAAAAAAAAAAAAAAAACGGAACAATTTAGATCAAATAGAAAGAAACACGGATTATAATTGTCTTCCCAAATCCCAACTAGCTAAATACACACCCAAATAATTAAAAAAGAAAAGAAATAAAGAGACCTAAACATCAAAATCGAGGCTGTCAAAATCGAGAGTTTACGTAAAATCGTTTTATATAAGTAAACTTGTAAAATCGAGAGTTTGCGCAAAATCGTAAGAGTTTACATAAAAGCAAATAATTGATTTAAAATAAAATTAATTCATCTAAATATAGATAAATAATTAATTATTTTTAAAAATTAATCAATATATTAACAAACTATTATTATAAATAAATAAAATTTATGTATCATAATTATTGTATTTAAAATATTTGTTGTTAAATTATTATAATATAAAATATCATAATCATTTATAATATTTATTATGAAAATTAAAATATAAAAACTAAATACCTACATTATAAAAACTAGTAGGATACCATATGTTGTATGGGAAATTAAAATGTTCTTACAGGTAATTGTAAAATAATTCATCCAAGTTACTTCTTTTTTTTCTCTCTAGAATAAAGTTCCAGAGAAGTTGAAAAAACATTTTTTCTTGGCCCTTCGATGACTTCTTTAGCACTTGAGTGTCATATTTTTTTAAATTACTTAGATTTGAGTTGATGTTATATTTTGTTTGATGTGACATCTTAGTCGGATCAAGTTTTTTATTTCGAAATTTTTTTATCCAAATAATTCTCATAATCTTCGGTGGATCGTTTACTGTTTATATCCTCGAAGTTTTTATAAGATATAAGGTCAAATCTCAATCAAGTCATATGAGCCACCAACTATTTTATTTAGAAAAAAGGTAGATGTGGTTGTTATAATTGGACTTTGTTGATCTAAGATTATTTATGATTATTTATAAGTTGAAAAAATATTTAGGTGGAGAAGAAAATAAAGGCTGATTTAATTGGTTTAATTGCTAATTTATATTATTGTAAGTTTTATAATTAATATTTTATTAGTTAGAGGTTTTATAATTAATATTTAATGTAAATTTATTTAATTAGAAATTTGAATTAGTATTAATATAATTTAATTAAGAAAAATAGATAAGAGAGAAAATAACTTTAAATTATATTTTATGTGAATTTTTATGGTTAATTTAATAAATTGTTATTATATATATATATATATATATATATATTATTATATGGTGGAGAAGAAAATGAAAGTCCGGTTTAATTGTAAAATTTTATAATTAATATTTAATGCTAAATTAAATTAATGAGAATTTATGTTGTTGGAAGTTTTATATTAATATTTTATTATACGTTTGTTGGAGGTTTTATAATTAATATTTAATGTAAATTTATTTAACGAGAAATTTGAATTAATATTAATATAATTTAATTAAGAAGAATAAATTAGGAGAGAAAGTAACGATAAATTATACTTTGATGTGAATTTTTATTTACTATATTATATATATATTATGAGGAGTGATAGAGGAAGAGAATTTAGGGAGAGAATTTAGTGAGGGAATTTAGTGAGGGAATTTGGTGAGAGAATGACGTGGCATCATCTTCATTGGTTTTTTGAAAATGTAAAAGTGGGAGGAAAGAGAGAAAAAAGAGATATTATTTGATTTTTTCAGCGAATAAAATTATGCCACGGTCATTCCCTTACCAAATTCCCTCACCAAATTCCCTCACCTAATCATTTCTCATATATCTCATATATTATATGATACTATTTTGTATATTATAAATATTTATATATAAAAATGAATAAATATTTATTATTAATAAGTTTATTTAAAATTAATAAAAAAAAGATAATATATATACGAGAGATAAAATAATAAAAATATTAATTAAGAAAAAAAATTAGTAATTATAGAAGTAGAGATAAATTAGTAATTATTATAAGAGAAATTTTAGGAATTATTATTATTATAAATATTTGTAAAAGAGAAATTAAAAGAGAAAAATATATATTTAATACGTGAGAGAAAATAATTAATATAAAATATGAAAGAGAGAAATAACAAAAAAAAATTATTAATTATATTAGGTGAGAGAAGATATATATATTATTATTATATATATAATTATTATTTAGGAAAAAAATTTATAATTTTATATGATATAATGACATTATAATTGATGATGACGTGTAAGTGTAAAACATTAAAAATAGATAATAAAAATTATTTTATTTAAATTAAAAAAATTAAAAAAGTACAACCTAATTAAGATTGAGTTATATATATATATATATATATATATATATATATATATTTATATATATTTATTTTCTTTAAACAAATAACTAAAATAATAAATAGAAAAAAAATTTCTTATACAAAAAATATTTAGGTGGAGAAAAAAATAAAAGCTGATTTAATTGGTTTAATTGCGAATTTATATTGTTGTAGGTTTTATAATTAATATTTTATTAGTTAGAGGTTTTATAATTAATATTTAATGTAAATTTATTTAATTAGAAATTTGAATTAGTATTAATATAATTTAATTAAGAAAAATAGATAGGAGAGAAAATAACTTTAAATTATACTTTGTGAATTTTTATGGTTAGTTTAATAAATCATATTAAAAGTTATTATATATATATATATATATATATATATTATATTATATGGTGGAAAAGAAAATGAAAGTCAGGTTTAATTGTAAAATTTTATAATTAATATTTAATACTAAATTAAATTAATGAGAATTTATGTTGTTGGAGGTTTTATATTAATATTTTATTATACGTTTTTGTTGAAGGTTTTATAATTAATATTTAATGTAAATTTATTTAACGAGAAATTTGAATTAATATTAATATAATTTAATTAAGAAGAATAGATTAGGAGAGAAAGTAACGATAAATTATACTTTGATGTGGATTTTTAGTTACGATATTATATATATATTATATGATACTATTTTGTATATTATAAATATTTATATATAAAAATGAATAAATATTTATTATTAATAAGTTTATTTAAAATTAATAAAAAAAGATAATATATATATATGAGAGATAAAATAATAAAAATATTAATTAAGAAAAAAAAATAGTAATTATAGAAGGAGAGATAAATTAGTAATTATTATAAGAGAAATTTTAGGGATTATTATTATTATAAATATTTGTAAAAGAGAAAAATATATATATAATATGTGAGAGAAAATAATTAATATAAAATATGAAAGAGAGAAATAACAAAAAAAAATTATTAATTATATTAGGTGAGAGAAGATATATATATTATTATTATTATATATATAATTACTATGAGAAATGATTATTAGAAATAATTACAAATTTTTTTCCTAAATAATAATTGAGGAGTGATAGAGTAAAGGAATTTGGTGAGGGAATTTGGTGAAGGATTGCTGAAAAAATCAAATAATTTCTCTCTTTTTTTTTTCTTTCCTCCCACTTTTACATTTTACAACCAATGAAGGGTTTTTTTTTTCTTTCCTCCCATTTTTACATTTTAAAACTAATGAAGGGTGATGCCAAGTCATTCCCTCACCAAATTCCTTTAACGTGTAAGTGTAAGACATTAAAAATAGATAATAAAAAAAACAATTTATTTAAATTAAAAAAATTAAAAAAGTACAACCTAATTAAACATAATTAAGATTGAGTTATATATATATATATTTATATGTATATATTTTCATCAAACAAATAACTAAAATAATAAACAGAAAAATTTTTTTTATACAAAATTTATTTAGGATAACACAAAATTCATAATTATAATAAGTTGGAGAATTAAATTATTAAATATTATCAATATCTTCAAGCCATTCACAGAAGATTGACTTCAATCTTATGTTTATTAAAAACATTCCCGCCTTGGTCATCTCTAGAATCACAGAGAAAGAAAACTCTAGACGTGTCAATGGAAACCATCTCCACCTTCACCGGCCGGCTCCATTCAAAATCCGTCATATAAAACTCAAAACGCATCAACCCATCAATGACATACAATTTTAGACCGGCAAAGGCTGAATCTACATCACATAACCATTTGTCTACCCCTTTACAACTCTTTAGCCAATCTTACAATCGCCTCTAGAATCGCAGTCGACGCCATCGCCAAACCTTCTCCCCTTTCAAAGATGCAACCTTTATCGTTGTTATCTGAAACTTTACGCAGTTTCCAATGTAATTGGCCAGAATCGGAGGATCCAATCGTGCTCTGAATATTCTCGGATGTAAGAAAAGAAGAGTAAGAATATCAGTGTTTGTTGTTGACGTGGTTGTTAGTGTTTGTTGTTGACGTGGTTGTTGCAGTTGGACTTTGTTGATATAAGATTATTTATAAGTAGAAAAAATATTTGGGTGGAGAAGAAAATGAAAAGTCTCATGGTTTAATTGGTTTAATTGCAAAGGTTTTATAATTATTATTTAATACTAAATTAATGAGAATTCTGTGAGGTTTTATAATTAATATTTTATTATACGTTTTTGTTTTTGTTGCAGGTTTTATAATTAATATTTAATGAAAAAATTGAATTAATATTAATATAATTTAATTAAGAAAAATAAAGTAGGAGAGAAAGTAATATTATATACGATGAGTTTGTATATAAACTTCCATATTAATTCATTAAGCATTATTATATATATTGTTATTATTAAATATAAAAATAAATATGTTATGTAATATTATATATTTTAATATAAAAATTATTGATAAAAAAATATTTTATATTATTAGTGTGAAAAAAATATATAAATATTTATATGGTAAGATGAGAAAAAAAATATTAAATATATATATATATATATTAGGAGAGAGAAAATAATTAAGATAAATAAATAAATTAAGGAAGAGAAATTACCTGATTTGGGAATGATTGTGAAAAAAGCGTGTAATATATCTCTAACCTTTTAAATTTTAAATTAAGCGTTATTAGATATATATATAGATAAATCAATTATAAACTACTCATCAAAATAAAAATTAATAATTAAATTATTTTATCTTTCCAGATAATTTATTATATATATATATATATTAATTATTTATTATGATAACCCTAATTGCTTCCTTTCCAATTATATTTTATCTCACCGCCTCCCTCTAAGTACCCTTTCCTCCATTGTTCTCTCTCATTGTTTCCTCCATTGTCGCCTCTTTTTACTTTCACTTTTCTTCCTTCATTTTTTCTGATTTTCTTCTTTTACTAACTATCTTTTGTTTCACATTCTATTATCTTCAAAGAAGACGAGCATTCAACAAGAGAGGAGAAGAGCTAAGAATACAAAAATCGGGGGTCGATGTTACCGATTTAAACTCGCGATTTCAGATCGATTTTACTACTGACCGAGTTTCTTAAACTCTTGACTCGTTTTGTTTGAGTTAATTCGTAAACTCGAACGAGTTCACGAGTTAACTCGCGAGTTTGACAGCTTTGCTCTAGAGATATCAGCAACAGTGGGCCGCGGCTCATGAGAACAGCTTCAGGCCCATCTTCTAGCAGTTCACCTCCTGGCCCATTAGTTAAATGATTCTCAATCAATTAGGGTCATTGATTGATATCTGATTGAGATTGTAATTAGGATTTTGAATTTGATTGTAAATGGGAGTTGAGCCCTAATTTGCAAATGCTGAAGCCCAAAGAGAAGAGAGAGAGAGAGAGAATTGAGGAGGAGGTTTTCCGATCATCCTCCGTCCGATCAGCCGGTAGAGTTGAAACAGTTTTGGTACTTTGATTGATTGATATATTAATGATCCTGACCAGCGACCAGTAATCGCCATTCTTTATCGGAACCTATTTATATATACTTGCACGAGTCAATCTAAAGCTAGCTAGGGTTCATCGATAATATATACAACATTTCTGATTTCAATGCAAGCATTAACAAGATGGCGCAACTTCTTCATCACAGCATCATCATCATCGTCCCAATTGGCTTCTTTTCATTCCACTCACATCCTTCTCCAGAAGAATAAAAGGAACAATGTAAGTCGCTCGTAATTAAGCCTCACGTTAAATTGAATCATTTTGTTCGATCCTTCATTCTCTTCAATTCCTCTTGTTATATTATTAGGATTGCTTAAAATTATTACTGATAATCGGCCTTCTGTGGCAACAGTTGGATTGATTAATATGTTTCATTTCCTTTTACCTGAATTTGTCTTACCATTGCAGGATGCTAGAAGAGAAGAAAAGCCATCAAAGGTAAGCAAATTTGTGTTAACTTTTCCATTATTTGTTCCATGATCTCAAAACTTATTAGTTTTTCCATCATCATTACTAAAACAGGATCATATTCGTTTTGAAACACGGCAAAAACGAGCTGATACAAAGAAAGCCCTCAAGAGTCTTCTCTTCAATGGTGGGTCACCAAGGTCAACTATTTTTCAGGTAAACAAACATTGAAATGAAGTAGTTGCCTGAAATTAAACAAACGATGATGGTTTAATATGCTCGGGCTTGATTTGTAATGTAGGATCATACAAGAAGTGTAGCTTCTGATCATGATAATGCAAATAGTTCTAATAGAAGAAACCGGGCTAAGTCTTTTTCTGCTCATCGTGCTAACAAAGAAGCTCATCAAAAGAGAATGAAACGTGAGATAATGTGTTTATGCCTTTATGGGCATAAACTAAAACATTACATGTTTTCAAATAGGATCATCTAATAGTAATTCGCGTTTGTGGATATTTTTTCAGGTAAAAAAAGACGGGGGAGTTTTTCAGATGAAGAAGATGAATTTCCCGGGAATACATTTCGAGCAACTTTTGGGCATAAATGTTATACATGGTCCTTCGTGGGTGATGGCGGTTTCTTTACTGAAAATACTAATAATTTTTTCGAGTGGAAAGAACCTCCAAAGCATGATACAAGGCAAAAAGATTGGAGGAATGAGAGCGATCACGAATCTTCGGATGATGATGATGAAACCACTCCAGTTGAGAATCCATCTAGTCAAGAAAGAATCTTACTTGGCTTACCACCATTAGGTGATATAACTATAGCCGATGTGAAAAAAGCGTAAGTCTATGATTAATTTTTTTGTTTAAATATAAGAGTTTCTCAATTACTTACGATAAGTATCATTTGCAGATTCCGTTTAACGGCTTTGAAATGGCATCCTGACAAGCACCAAGGCCCCTCGCAGGTGAGCACATCTAGGACATTTTGATCATTTATTTTCAAATAATCCTACATCAAATTAAAC
Organism: Impatiens glandulifera; assembly: GCF_907164915.1. NCBI lineage: Eukaryota > Viridiplantae > Streptophyta > Magnoliopsida > Ericales > Balsaminaceae > Impatiens > Impatiens glandulifera. Next base: position 97,489,912 of record NC_061862.1, read on the forward strand.
AAAATGTGATTGGATTGGTGAAATGGGATCATGCAGGGAATGGCAGAAGAGAAATTCAGGCGATGTTTGGACGCTTATAAATATCTTTGTGGGATACACTCGTCGCGGTTGGCTTAAGGTAGGTAATTTTTATGTTTTTGTGTAAGAAGCAAAAACTATATTGAATTCTGTTTAAGATTAAAGTTTATATGTATTTTATTGTTTTAATTTGCTATGAACCTTAATTGTGGTTTTGAGTTTGATGTGACCACAAACAAAAGTAGAAGGAAAAGACAATAAAGTATTCTTCAATAATGAACAACTTCCTAACAGAAGTACCTGCATTGGATCCACAAGTTTTTTTTTTCCAACAAAGATCATAACATTCTGCTTTTGAACATATCAGGAAACAATGATGCAAAAGATATATAATACTTGACTTTGGCGTCATGCTAGAGTCAATTGACAATCAAACATATTAAAATAAACAAAAACAACCTTATGAGATGAATCAAACTAATTGAAAGATACTCTATCCTGAATCCAGATTTCCAAACTAATCAACTCCCATTATCTTGAACTAGTACCCAAAATTTAGAATAAGGAGATCTATCTAGGAACAGAGAAGAACAACAGTGGAAGAAATCATAAATCCATAAACAAAGACCCAAAATGCAACACCCAATTTCTCTTAAACTTGCCAAAATAAAAACTCATCACCCATTATCCCCATTCCTCTCCGGCCGCCGCTTTACTTCATCTGCCGCTGCTCCGTTGCAAGGTCTTGTGTGAGCTTATGGCATCTTCTGGTACTTGGATCCGTAAATATTGGTAAGGAACCATAGTATAGATATACTGAAAAGATCTCAAATCCGATTCTCATTAAAAATACATTTATTTAAGTGGGTGGCTTCATCGTGTTTCCAAAACCCTAATCTAAAAAAAAAAGGGAGTTCATCAAAACTATCTGCTATGGATTCTAGATTCACCTGATTTCTTCAAGCTTCCCAATATCCCATCAATAAGCTTATCCCTACTACAAGATTCTTCCTTCTCCGAAACAAAAGAGTACGTCTTCGTCGGCCTTTGCTTCCTTCCACTACTGTTCCCTCCAAAAAATGTGAAGGCTGGCGAATCTTTCGTACTACCATCAACATTTCCAAGGCTTTCAGCTCCACCACTCTTTCCGTCGTCACCATTCTTAGAATACCAAGAATCGAGTATTTTTATCAACGAGCTATCTTCCTTATTTAGACTATTACCTGACTTCTCCGACGATTCCACTAAAGACGAAGATGTTGTTTCTTCCTCGGAATCATCCGAAATAAGTTCTACTGCCAAGCTGTTGTAATCGTCAGTTGTCTGACTGTCTTTGGCGGCTACAGGACCGAGCTCCTCCCATTGTGAATCGATATCATTACCATCCTTCCTTAATGAATCTGATAATTTACCGTTTGTATTTCTTTTATTTAAAGGATAAATAACATTGGATTCGACTTTTACTCCCGGCATTATCCGAAGAATAAAGAATTTCCTGAATGAGCCCATTTGGAATCCGTCTGGGTATCCATTCACGATATCATCCGCGAGCTTCTGACAATCAGCTAACACATCGTTTCTGGATTTTTCCAAGGGCTTTGGATTGTCTGACTCTGATTCCTTCGACGGGCTCGTGAACATCAAACTCAGCCCGTTTAAACTAGATGTGTTATGAGAAGGAGTTGTGATGGGTTTAACGAGCTTGAAAGGATAAGTTTGAGAAATGCACTCTTGGACCCATTTCTTTTCTGTTATTATCAGGTGCAATAGATGAAGAAGATCACTGGTAGACAAAGAGTTAAGAATTGATAGGCCTTCTTTCTTAAGGTTTTCTGCAAATTCTTCCCTATATTAATGTAATAGTGTTTCAGATTACAAATTACAAGAATAAATGGCACAACAGAAATCAATAAATACCCATTTAAGTTAAACAGTAGACAGGACAAGGACAATGTATGCATCTGTAACCGTCTATAAAAAAAATTTGAAACTTTTTTCTAATAGATATTTTGTATAGATGTGGATTCAGTTGAGATCAGGTTTGTAAACAAAACTTAGTCATACAGATTCAAAAAATTCAAATCGACGTGTTTCCAAATGGCGTACTTCTATGCCTATATGAAGGGCGAAAGGTATCTATCTAATACAAATGTGCTACAAGTCGAATTTTGACAATTTTCAGAAAAGTTGTATAACCCCAAAATTCAGGAAAAAAGGAACAAATGGTACCTGCCCTTTGAAAGTAAAACAATGTCTGAGCCATGAGATGTATCCAGAAATCTTTCCATTTCAGTCCAGAAAGTATCACTGGAGAATGTTTTGTTTTTCAATTGATCATCATCAACAGAAGCCTTCTTTGGAGTCTTGCAAGAATCTTCATTCAGTATATCTAAAACATAAATCTGTGAACTTCTTGAAGAAACCGGGCTCAGAAACCTTCCCATCCTTAGCTTCTCCATTGTTGGACAAAGAAGATGAAGCAGGGACTAGCCGAGCAGCAATATCCTGATTCACTGATCTAACATTCGTCTCCTCGGCGGTTGAATTCGCACTATTTCCTTCAAGACTATTGCCTAACTTTGCTTTCCACTTTCATATCTAATTTATTATCACCTTCTTCTTTAGTTGGTTCAACCTCTTTCTGTTCTATTTTTTCCTTCATTGGTGCATCAGTAGAAATAGACAATTTGTTATCTTTACCATTCCCTTTTGTGGATACAGAAAGATTTAAATCATCAGAGTTACTCAACAAAGGCCCTTCAGCAGGTTCACACAATTTTTGAGGAATACCCACAAAAAAACAGCCATCACTACCAGAAAGCTTTATGTCTGGCAATGACAAAAGAAACCTAGAAACATTCTTATAACCATACAAGTCCTTGTCTAAGGGAACCTCAGTTTTACTCAATTCTTCCTGAAGTTCGATAATGTGTATTCCCTTGGGATAGCCACGTAATATCCGACGAACCTGCTTTGAAACAGCTTTCGGTACTGGAAGGAGATTTTGCTCTTGACAAGAATCTGACAATTCTTCTGATTGTGTGGAAGGTGAAGGTGAAGATGATTGTTGATGAACTGCAAATGGATCTTCAAGAGGAGGGAACTTATAGTATCCATACCAAGAACCATATGGACCATCCGGGGGTTGATTGAAGTATTTTCCAGTAAGATTATCGCCTTTAACAATGGAATTCCAATTCCACATAATACTTGCTGCACTGCAAAGAACACCAGGAGAATTTTCTGGGCTAGCTAAGAGGATATTGTAATTGTTCATTCTTAACCTATGTAAAGTGTTGGCAAAATCTCTATCGCCCGGAAATTAAGAAAATATGTGATGGAGGAGGGTTTTGAGAAACCCAATACATTAGATCTACAAGAAGAGACCTATCTGCACTGTTCTTTCCTCCTGAAATTGATGAAAAAATTTCATTAAGAAGACTGAAGAAGTATTACAGTAACCCAAGACTGAAAAAAGAGCATGCAGTTAGTTACCGTGAGGAATGTGGGTGAGGTTAATTCCAGTAGCAGAAAGTGCTTCCTGATTAGTCCTCGAAAGCTGCATCATATCACCAAAAGCGGTAATCTGAATCGGTCCTTTGATTCCACTGGCCCTAACTGCGGAGGTAATGTTTTGAGCGATCTTGAAGTTGTTCCCGCCGGCGGAAGGCGAGCAGTTCTCGAAGTCCCACCATACTGAAACCCTGACATTTCTGCTCTCTTCTTCGTGCCGTCGAAAAGCTATGGAAATGGAATTTGAGGATGAGGAAGAGAAATGAGAGAGTTGGAGACGAGCATAGAGGTTGGATTCAGCTCTGGGAAATGGGTTGATTGAGAAAGAGCGGGAAGAGAAGATAAAAATGGTTCTTCTTGCAGCAGAGGGTTTAATAAAATTACTGCATAATCGCATAATCAAGTATTAAACAAATGAGAGAAATTTATTGTATGATAATATTAGTGTTGCATTCTTATGGTTAGTTTGATGCTACTAGTACATGCACTACATTTATCCATTGAGAAAGCGCCACATGTACAAAGAGAAAAAATCAACAAAAGGGAGGTGATGCTTCACTTTTGTGTATAAGTGTTACTTCATGAGTGAGATACAGGTAGTGCATGTACTGGTAGCATCGAATAATCCATTCTTATCGGCCAACCCGGTATTTCTTGCTTTGTTCAAGAAAGAATTGCTCGTAAACAAATTCAGTACATTCCTACTAAAGATCAATTGGCTGATATTTTCACAAATGTCTTGCTTCTTATCGATTTGTTCTTTTACGTATCAAACTCACGGTTTGTGTCTCTCCTTTTTGTTTAAAGAGATGATAAAGTATTAAACAGAGAGATTTATGATTTATTTTCTATTAATTAGGTTTTATATATTAATTAATTCCTAAATATTTTCTTATTAGTTAACTTACAATTATAAATAAATTAACTAATGTAAATATTAAATTTTCAATTAATAATATTCTAGGAAGCACAGATACGGGTGCGTGAGTGCGGGTGCGCAGTGCGGGGATATGCCGATTCGGCAAAATTTAAAAAACAAGGATTCGGGTGCGGGGATACGTCATATAAAATATAATTATATAAATTATAAGTACACAAAGTTACAATCTGACTTCCATATTGCCAATAGTCTTAATCATCTTGTAAAAACATTGCTTCAAACTCCGGCTCATTTAGTGAAATGCTAGATATTTCAAGTTCTTCGGCACCATCAAGCGGATCAAATCGGTCACCTCCTACATCCCACAACCTTGATTGCCCTTGTTTGTAATGTTCATTCGTTCTTGAAAGAAGCCTAAGATTGTTGTGCACAAAAACTATCTTTCGCTCGTTTTGGTAGTATCTTATTCCTTTGAATTGAGTGAATAAAGGAATATGTGCTCCAATTTCGCACCGTAGAGATTATGTTTTTTAATTTGGGGATTAGGGGCTCATTGTCATATTTAATATTTGGGGTTTTTTTTAATTTGGAGTTTTTTTAATATTTTGAAACTCATATTTACTGAATATGTCATTCCCGCACCCCCTGCACTCCTCACCTTCGATTCTGGGATACGCCACGTGGCGCATCCCGTACGCACTCCCAGCCGCACCCCGCACCCTGAAGCACCCAGTGCGCAGTGCGCTACAGAAACAAAGCACCCATGCATCCTAGATAATATTATTTCAATATTTCTTTTCAAGAATTCAATCGTATAATTTTTTAGTTATATTATAAAATAAAATTATGCAGTAATATTCAAAAATAATAATTAAAATAATTTTGGAACACTTTTTTTTTTTTTATATCTTGTTTACATTTCTCTTTATCATTTTCTTAAACTAGCTTTGAATTCAATTATATTTTAGATTGAAAAATAGTAAAAAAATAAGATAAAATTACAATAAATTTAAAATTTAAAAATTTATTAATAATAAATGTTCAACCAAACAAAGTTACATATTTCGCCTCTAATATCACATTTAACTTGCATGCTTAATTAGACAAATTTGCAATATTCATGGTGCAAAGAAATAACTACTAAATTAAAAAAATATTATAAAAGACTAATGAGCTTATGAGATAAAAGATTCATAATTAAGTTATAGGTAAAATTACAACTATATATCTTATACACTATTTTTATTGATTATTGGTTGTTTAGTTGTAAAATTGTTTGTAATTATAAAATTGTGGATAAAATTGTATAACGGTGAATTTTATTTGAAAATATATTTTCGTTTCACCATTAACTGATAGTGTGGTTTTGTTCGGCTTTCACCATTAACTGATAGTGTGGTTTTGTCCCGAACGGTTTGAACAAGGAACATTATCCAGAAAACCTGCAACATTCATACATTCATTATTTATCACCAACTAATTATAAAAACATAATAATAACTTATATATGAACTTCGAGTCAATATGAAATAAGAAACCTCAAATAAATATAAATGATTTACTACTATTATATTAATCTATAAAATTGTTTAAAATTTTATTGTTTACTTATTCAATAGTTTTATAATCAACCATGTGAGATAATAAGTAACATTAAGTCCAAGCTTTCATATTAATGTAACAATGTCCATGCACTAATTCTCATCCGTATTTATGATTAAAAATAACCTATAAATTGAAACTTCTTCATAATATTATAGCATCATTAATTATTTAAGATAAAGAGAAAGTAAATTACAATCTTATATTATGTTTTAAATGATGGAATGATTTAGATAAAAATCAAACTTTTACAATCTTATAATATTATGTATTAATGTTTGAGTAGGTTATTTAAGTCGATTTAATAAAAAAAATTCTGTTAAATTGTTCTCCTCCTACATTTAGTCCTGGTTTGATATATTATCTTTTACAATATATATGCTGTTTTACTTTTAACAAACCTGTGTATTCTATTATATTTCTACTTATTAGCTAAACTCACTCTACTTTCTTTCTTAAAAAGTCATACTTAATAACTACTACGTATTGTAACTAATTGCAGGCAAAATATCAAATTTCTTCTTGTCACCGACTCCTTCTCTTCAATAGTGGACTCCTCAATAGTGCAGCGAAAAAAAATATGGACATACATATATTCCATCACAACAACAAATAGTTGATATATTCATGCATTCCAATTAATCAACTTTGAATAGTTACATGGCAAGTTGAGAATATACAATATTAACAACCTAACTTGAGAATGTATAACATTAACAACCTAACTTAAGGGGAGTGCATAAAATATAAAAATATATGTGAGCAATCCACATACCAGGATATATAGGTTACCATTGCTTTAATTGCATATCTCTATATATAATGATGCTTAATTTTGAAAGTGTCCGGATTGTCGGGGTGAGAGATGTAGTTAATTTGGATATATATGTGAGAGTAAATGGATACTTGGGTCGGATTCTGGGTTGACCCGCCTATAAACTTAAAACAGTTAAAAATTAAATTAAAAATGATATAGGTATGTGTTAGGGTCTACAAATCAAGGTCTCGGTCCTAGAATAATTCCAGCACCCTTTCTCGGTCCTATTGTGCACATGGGCCAGATTTCTATTTGTTGTTTTAATATTTTGTTTTGCTTTCCCTTTCTATTTTACAAACCGAATTATGTTATTTTCTAAGTAGTTGTAACCGAATATTCTGGGGCAAGACATCACCTATATAATGCTGATCTTTCTTCTTCAAGGACCCATGAATGAAATAACGAAGATATGAACTTCGCACCCATATGTTTATTATTATTTACTATGGACTGTTTGGTATAGACCAACAATATTTCTCTTCTCATCCTTGGTTCTTCTATCCCCTCATCCCAAATTCTCTATTAAAAACCTTCCGATGCCCTTTGATTATAAAATTTCCACCGGTCCTAAAGATGAAGAACTTGATTCTTGAGATCAAAAACCCATAAACACACCTTACGAAACAAGTTGTAACAGTATGTTTCGAACTCGCGACCTAACAAAACAAGTATAACTCTTTAACCAAATAAGTTATAACACTCTATATTTAAATTCAACACCAAATTTGATGAACATGGGACGTTTGTAAAAATATATTTTTATCCATATGCATTGCACGTGGTTCCTCCTAGTTTGATTAATTTCCTTTATTTCCTTGAATGTCAAATTAAGGAGGGATGGTATATATAGATACTTTCATTGTACAAACCAAATATATGTCTTCTGGTCCTCCTTGACAGTTACTTTAGTATGTATTATGAAATAATGTGAATGTGATCATATGTTATGGAGTATACTTATCAAATGTTTCAATGCTCCACTCGAACCTTCTGAAATTGAATCAGTCAAGTCAGAACCTTTTCTTTGGTTTGATTCTGTTGTTGAAGCAGTTGTCATATTTCAAATAATCAACACCCAACATAAACACAAGATATCTTATAGTCAAGAAATTTACAAGTTTTGATAAAAAGAAACACAAAGTTTTGTCAACATAACCCAAATTTAGGGCTATCTTTTTAGAATCTTGACAAACAAATAAAGTATTTGTCACATTTTCAATCATATTTCTCTTTGGGAGGTGGATCTAGATGGGATCACATTTAAAAATTGAATTTAACCAGTTTTTAGAGACATGAGTGTTTCTAAATAGGCTTATATATTTTCAGAAACTAACCCATGATGCAAAAAAGCACAGTATTGTCGTTTTCTTGGTTCAGTGATCTATGACGTACATCACAGGTAAATAACCTAAACAAATATATGCATCACGAAAGATTTCAAGAAATGAAATCGCAGAATAAGATGAAGTATTGAAACTTACGATCTATTGAAATTAATATATCATATCCAGCACTAGAATAAAGACCAAGCCCATTGTCATGTACATAATCTGCAAGGACTTTAATTCCTGAAGAGAAGGTTTTATGATCAGTAACCAATTATTTCGAAAAATCATGAAAATGTAAACTAAAATAAAGATACAATAAAGTTAGAGATCTGCATAAGAAAGAGAAATATATATCATCAACAAAGAAAACCTAAGCAACACGTATAGCTCCATCTGAAAATTTCGAAGTGAACCTCAGTTGCCGTTATCAACACGTATAGCTCCATCTGAAAATTCTGAGACGGACTTCAACTGCCATTATCAACAACAAAGAAAGACCTACCGTTGTTGCGGCGTTTGAATAAATAATTATAGGAGTACTCTGTGGAATAAGCAAAATAAATGTGAAACATCTACAAATACAGAAAGAAAGAGATGGGGATTTAGTAGTAGGTGCATACATACTCCCTCTGTTAGTTATAGAGTCTTTCTGCATAATCATCAATAAACAACGAAAGAGAAATATGCATCAACAACAAAGAAAAGAAGAAGAAGAATTTAGCATGCATCTAAAATGAGAAAAAATGGTTTGTTTATATACCGTTGTTGCGGGCCATCCGTTCCATTGAAAGAAATGAATCAGGGTTTATTTACTTCTTGTAAGCATGAAAATTTCACATACCCTAATTTGTAAATAATATTCCTAATTTGTAAATAATATTATTAAATTATAATAATATTGAAATAATATTTTTGATTTTTAAATTAAAATAATCCAAAAAGAAATTAGAAATCAAACTAGGGTTAATTATTGTGATAATTATACCCTAGTTAGGAAGATTAAATAAAAAATCCAAAAATAATTTGAGGTTAAAATATTGTATTTATTTTATTCAAATTAAACCCAATAAGGGTTGAAATTATTTAATTATGATTTTAAACATAAATTATGTATAATTTATGACTTAAAACAAATAAATAAATATTCCAAATACCCCAAAATACTTTAAAAAAAATTTAACATAATTTTTATTATGTTTTCAAAAATGTTTTTGTGAAATTTTTGATAAAAAAAAATGCAAGAAAGGGATTACAATTCGATTTCAAATAACTATTTTATTATAAATATAAATTGATAATCATGTGTGGCCGAAATTATATTTAATTGTTGCAGCCAAGATTAATTTCAGCCATCAGATCAGCGTTGGATTTTCATCCAAACACCCAGGAATCAGCCACACATGCTGGTTGTAGCTAAGAGAACGCGCGCCCGGTCAACACATGATCGATTAACGGGCCGCTAACCCCGTTAGCCCGATCGCCCAAATGCGGATGGATCTCAAACGAAATGCATAACGACTCATTCATTAAATCTTAATAACGCCATTTAGACGTCTTTTTCATCGATGTAGGGGATCTCCGGAAACGCGATCGATCGCCGATGATTCTTCTAAAAGCTCCAGCTCAATCGTCAACCATGTTTATCCTCCCATTTTTCGCCTATGTGCTTGCCTTATCTTTGTCATCATTAGCCCTATAACTAGAATCTCCACCTTAACCTAGAACTAGGCTGCCCAAGATAAGATCAGACTTAGGGATAGAACTTCAAATGGCAAAAATGAATTTGAATTCATCCTCCTCAACCGACTTAACCTAGTATAAATATTCTATAGGTGTTAAACTTCAATATTATCAAACAATTATCACATATCATAGTCTAAATCAAAGAATTAAAGATTCTGGCCAAATTGATTTTTGTGAAAATCATTTCTGACGATCAAAGCTTTGATCAAAGCTTCTGGAAAATTCACATACATCTTAGGAGTGTTCTCCAACTATTTGTAAGCATCCAAAACCTTTGCATTTAGATTTGTGATTAAAGGGTTTTTCTAACTTTTGATCGGTTTGATCTTTTTTAGGGTTCAATTATGTGATTTCTTTGTTTAGAATCACTCCCTAGATGTTGTATGAATTTTATGTTGAAAGAGTTTTGATCAAATCAACCTTAAACAAAAAACATGAAAAATTGGATTGAAATTCTGAATTTTTTGAAATTCATGTCCTTGAGCTTTAAGCTTGAATTTTTTTATTCAAATAGTGTCTAAACATATTTGTAAACATGTTAGGATGATCTTCAAATCATTAAAACAACATCTGATCATGTTCGATCAAACTGAAATTTAAGAAAAAATGGATTTATATTTCGTTTTCAAAAGTTGTTACATAACTTGAATGATGTTCTTATTTTGGTTGTGTTCGACTATATTCATCATTTCAAAGCTAATGGAACAAAAATCAGACATTGAAATGACCTAATTCAAAAGATCTCAAATTTAACCTAAAAACTGTTTTGAGAAATTGATCTTTGTAGAGATTGATTGATCATGATTAGGGTTATGAATTTTGGTCTCTACAATCATATGAGTTAATTGCAACTTACAGATCATGATTTAATGATCTATATCAAAAGATACAAGACTTGCAATTCTTGACCAATTTAAGAACACTCGGTCCCCGACGACCGAGTCCTATAGGACTGGAACCAAGAATCCTCGGTCAGAACCAAGACTAAGGACCGATATTCTTGAGTCCGGATTGAGACCAAGGATCGATGTTCTTGAGCTAGGACCGAGATTTAGGGCCGATATTCTTGAGCAAAGACTGAGGAATACGACCGAGGTTTCTAACCTAGGACCGAGAGGTCTAATCTGGGACCAAGACTCCCAGGTCCCACGACTAAGGAAGCTACACCTATGACTGAGCCTCCTAAATCCAAGACCAAGCCTCCTGAACTCTAGGACTAAGCCCTCCGGTCCCTCGACCGAGTAGTCCGAGTTTGAGATCGAGCCTCTCGAACCTAGGACCGAGCCCTCCAGATCCATGGACCCACGCTCCTGAGCCCAGATCTAGACCACCCTAGTCTAGATCGAGCCCGTCCGAGCCCATATCGACAAAATCGGACCCAGACCCTAGGACTCCGGTCCTAATGCCTGTTTGGTTCCACTTTTCAAAATCAAAAATTATTTTTATAATTTTGGAACCCAATCCATTTTCAAATAATCCTGAAAGGTCAGAAAATGATATTTAAATATTTTTGGGATATTTACTAAACAAATATTTTGGCTAAGGTCCCATTTGAAATTTATTTTTAAATTCTAACAATTTTCTGATATTTCTCAGGGTTTTTACTCAGCTTTATATCAACGCAATCGTAAGTACGCCCTTTTAAATAATTTTGTACAATTATCTACGCAATCTAAATCTATCATTGTTTAGGACCCCCAAACTACTAATGAAAGGAAACAAATCTTATAAAAGTCAAACTTTGTTTTAATAAAATAAAATCATATTTTGACGAACGCGAAAGACATTACGCGAAAACCCTTTCCCGAGCGTAACCAACTGAACCCCTCATAGAAATTGTAGTATAAAGTACGTTTATACACGTATTTTTTTACTGATTTTTTATAAAATTATTTGGCGATTCTCTTTTTTAAATAAATAATCTTTTAAATTAGTTGTGTTTAATTAATTTAAGTTGGGTTTTAATCAAATTATTATTTGATCCCCAAATTATTAAAATTTGAATAAAAATAATTATTCTTACATGATTGATTTTCAAATGCTCTCAAGTATCTTCAAAATATTTTGAAATAATATTTTATTTTAAAATAAAAATGTCTTAGACGCAAACCAAGGTTGAAACGTATTGAATCTCGAGCCACCCCACGACCCCTCATATTGTCATGTGTCGTCCAAACACGTGTTAAGCTACAAGAGGGAATTCCTGGGGTTACAACACCCATCTGAAGAATCAACAACAAAGAAAGAGGAATATAGCTTAGAAAAAGAAATGATTCAGGACTTTTTCGCAAAACCAATTAATGTTCTACCCATCTTTCAAACAAATCTAAAATGAAAAGAAAATTATTCAGGACTTTTTTTGCAAAACCAATTCATGTTCTACCCATCTTTCAAACAAATTTTCCGATTATACTTACTTTCTAATTCTCATTTCCAAAATACGTATCTCTCTAAATTAGTAATTAAGATATTAATTACTTTATTTTACAACTATAAATATATATAATTAAAATTTATAATACATATATTAAATAAAATATATTACATAAATATTAAAATAACATATATATATATATATATATATATATATTTTTTTTTTTAATTTATAAATATAATATATATAATTAAACTTAAACATTTTAAATTAAATTATTCAAATAAATATTATACACTAAAATAAAATAAATTACATAAACCTTTAATATTATATATTAAAATTATATAAATATTAAAATAAAATATATTACATAAATATTAAAATAACACAAATAATTTATTTTTACTTAATTTATAAATATAATTAAAATTAAACATTTTAAATTAAATAATTTAATTAAATATTATAAAATAAATACATTACATAAAACGTAATATTATATATTAAAATAAAATATATTATATTATATAAATATTAAAAAATACATATATTACATAAAATCGTAAAATATTATAAATATTTTAGGCTTAAAGTAATTTATTTTATTTGAAGGTTTTTTAATGGATACTTTTATATATATTTTAAGATTTATGTAATTTATTTTAAGATTTATTGTATTTAAAGTTTATGTTATGTATTTTATTTTAGTTTATAATATTTATTTAAATTATTTAATTTATTATGTTTAGTTTTAATTATATATTATATTATAAAATTAAGTAAAAATAAAATATATATATATATATTATTTTAATATTTATGTAATATATCTGTTTTATTTTAATATTTATATAATATAATATATTTTATTTTATTTTAATATATAATATTAAAGGTGTATGCAATTTATTTTATTTTAATTTATAATATTTATTTGAATTATTTAATTTATAAAATTTTAAATATTTATATTATATTTATAAAATTAAATAATAATAATATATATATATATTATTTTAATATTTATATAATATATGTATTATTAATTTTAATTTTATATATTTATATTTGTAAAGTAAAATAATTAATGTATTTAGTGGAAAATATGTGTAATTAATATATTAATTAGTGATTTAGAGAAATATGAGTATTTTAGGAATAGGAATATACACTACAAAAATTTGAATGGAATGCTACACCCTCTGTTTGTCATTATTTTTTCATCAAATTGAACATTTTACAATTTGTTTAGCGATGAACAACATTCTACCTTTATTATTTGCGACCTTGCAATAATGAAACGTTTTTCACGCGTGGCTAAATTTTCAATCACTTGTGCGATTTGTTTAGAAAATTTTTTGTGACTCGATTTTTAGAAATTGTTTCTCTGACTTGTTCTTTAGAGTATTGTTCTGCGTACATGACCATTATATTTTGGCACTAATTATTTTTTAACATATTGACCTAATAAAATGTTTTGTTAGGTATAGTCATTACTTTAGGTATAGTTTCATTAATTAATTTTGGTATTGAAGTTAAGTAGCCATTAGTTTACTTATAATTTTAATATTTCGTTTTGCCAAAAAAGAGAACTAGCCATTAATTTAGTTAAAGGTTTAGCATTTACTTTTTCCATTGATGATAAGTATCCATTACTTTAGTTAAAATTTTCATATTTCAAGTTGTGAACGAAGATAAATAGCCATTATTTTAGCTAAATGTTTAATATTGATTTTAACCATGGTAGGAAAGTAGCCACTACTTTAGTTAAAAATTTATTATTTCTTTTTGCTATTCAAGATAGTTACAAGTTTATTATTTTATTTTGTTATTGAAGAACAATAGTCATTAATTTAGTTAAATGCTTCACATTTCCTTTTGTTAAAAAAGAAAAGTAGCCATTACTTTAGTTAAACTTTTAGAATTTTCTTTTTCATTTAGTAAATTATGTATTCCGTTAATTTTTCCGTTTAAATTTGAAATTGTGCGACGGATATTGGAATATCGTTGAATAATCTCATAGACACTCATTTTACGACTTTCTTTATTCTGTTTCAAAATTATCTTTTTGGTTATATATTCTTATTTTAATCGCAATATGTATATTGATTCGCAAGAACGAACTATGAAATTGTCTTCCTTGTTTTTCAAAACCATTTAGCAAAAATAATTATAATAACTAAATTCAATGAAATATGAACACAACAAAATCATTCGTGTACATATTTTAAATTCCAAAACCAAAATATGTTTAACATGAAAGACATAGAAACACATGAAAGTGTACTAATTCAAAAAGATAGATTACCCTACTAATCCAAAACGCATCTACTCCTTATATTTGACTAATCCAGAACATATCAAAAACTAATCCATTTATCGCCATCAAAACATGCATCCAAAAAATGTGCCCCTTGATTGTTTTCTCTACTTCCTAAATCAACCTATATAACACATTAAAACACATGTCACTTTTATTATGAACGAAAAGTCCAAAGGATGCATTTATAAACAAACATATTATATACAGTGGAACCTTCATCATCAAATATTGATTTTCATGCATGCCAAAAGTATGTATCATGTGGTATTGATATGTTTCAAATTATGTAACGAATTACTAATCTAACAATTTAAATTAGTTTGTTAATTAAGAGCATACCCGAATGATTTCATAAATTTGTGTTAATTTCCCTAAGTAAGGGAAAACCCACCGAACATGGATACACCTAAGTTATCATATATCCTCATTAACATTGTCAACTGCTCACTCATTGTATTCATTTTTTGGTCACGCTCTTTATTATATTCCGTAAGACTTTCTTGTTTTACCTTTAAATTCTCAATCTCTTCTTCTTGAGCGGTTATCCGTTCCTTTTGAGCTTCAATCTCTTCCTTGTGAGATTTAATTTCCTCTTCTTGAGCTACAATTTTCACTTCTTGTGTTGTAATTAAAGATTCTTTCTCTTCATTCCATGTCTCCAGCTAGAAAACCTCCAAAGAAAGTTTAGTGTTTGATGGACCCGTGCTCCAACTTCTACTTTTCCCCACAAAACCCAGTTCAAACACTCTTCCATTTGTAGGACCTCCAGCCGCTTCAATCCAAAGATCATAATCGTTTTTTCGTTCACCTTCTGGTAGTGATTATTGAGTTTGTTTTACTTGCTCAAAATTTTTCTACATCCAATAATTTTCAGTAAAAGTAATTAGTGATGTTATTCTTCTATGCATTAGTAATTAATCAACGTTTAATAATAAATTTTTGAATACAAACCGCCAACTCTTCTGCTCTTTTAACACTCCAACCCCCAATTTTCTTTTGAAATGTCCTTCGGAAGACCTCTAAGATAGTGGGCTGTCTTTTAAGTTGAATAGCCTATATTTTAGTAAATAAATGTATATGTAAAGTAAAATCACCATAAATTTTAAATGTAATGAATGAATTGTTTTAGTTATCGACCAATCTTTTCTAATGCTCATTGGCATTTATTGATCCCCCACTGTATGCTGCTCCACCTTCTTTGATGTACTTCAATCTATGAGTCTTCACATTTGTACACTTCTTCATGTACTCATTTTCCATGAAATTAACTTTCATTAAAATCCAGTCTTTGATTGTTATGTGTGAGGGTTTCTTTATTTTTTTCTTCGCTCGATTCACGAAGTTTCTAATCTTGGCACTTACTTTTTATCGAAATAGTTTATTGAAAAATTGTTCCATGGTTGGTTCCCATCGAAAAGTGTTATACAAATGTAGTGAACAGGGCTACTAAACGACTGGTTCATACAATTTTTTATGTAATTGTTATTAATCGAAATATGGTTTTTTAACATACCGCAAAATGTCTCCACCAAACATCTTTGATGTCTTGGGGGACCTGGTTCCAATTGAAATATGCACCCCTCCATAAAGATGTAATAATTCGATTTATATCTCGGGTGATGTCTGGCTCAAAGCTGCATTTTGAAAAATTTTTTGTAAGTTCATAATTCCAACAATAAAATAATGAAATGGTAGTCTTCCTACTCACTTATACTCAGCTGCTTCAGTTGTTGAAATAGGATGATCATCAATATCCAAAGGTGGTTAGGATAAATCTGTGTCAAGTTGAGTTTCAAGAACTGTGGATGGTAGGTCACTTTCAATATCACTTCCAAATCCTTCAGAAGTAATGAGTTGGAAGTTTGGTTGAACGCGAACCATTTTTGGCCTTGATGATTGCCCTGTTAACCCTGTGTTCGAGAGAATAACCATTGTCTGCTCATTCTGCATTTCCACATTAGATGGGGCATTTGCCCTTTTCCTTGTTATCCCATCCATGATTGATGTCTTGCTTTTCGTTTTTTTGTTCTAGTTCTCAAGTCTATCTGCTCATCCATGGTAGGATTTGAAGTTCTTGTATGATGTGTCTTGGTTCTGAACTTCACTACGTGCACATCATTTGTGTATTTTTTTTATCCTTATAGACACCTCTTTAATTTGCTTCAAAAAAGTTTGTGCCAGTCTAGCATTGTCTCTACCCGATTTGGTTTCCTTCTTATTACCGTTAGGGTTAGACCCCGTATGCACTACATTATCGTTTACAAGTGTAGGGGCATTGTTGCTAGTTTGTGCAGCCACCTTTGTCTTAGTGTTCACTTTGTTTGAAGAAGGTTCCTTACTTGGTTGTTTCAACTGTGGTGTTGTTTTTGTTTGCACTAGGGTATCCACATCCTTACTTGTACCCGGGGGGCTGCCTTCTAACAGCTTTGTACTTTAAAATTGGATCAGTGACCTTTAGTGTTTTAGTTTTTTTATGTGCCCGTCGAATCTCCAAGTCAGATTCGGTTCTTGTCGATTCTGATATGGAAACTGATGCATTAGAATCATCTTCTTCTTCTTCCTCTTCTACAATCAAATGTCTTTTTTATATATCTATTTCATATCGCTTATAGGAACACTCTGCATTTAAAGCATAAGAACATAATCATATAAGAAAATGAAACATTAATTCAACTTATTCTCCTATTAATGCTCAGTTTTCAGAAACTAACTTATATATGACAAAAACAATCTGCATTGAGATGCATTTTTAATGTACATAACATTTTTTTGAGCATTGAGGGAGCTCATTTAATAAAATACATATTTTAGAAGTCAATTTTCATCCCATCATACTCTAGGCATAACATATAAGTAAAATGTAAAATGCTCAGTTTAGTATATCATTGATTTTGAATGTAAAATGCTCAGTTTTTAGGAACTAACTTATATATAATATCCCTACACTAATAATTTAATAGGATAATCAAATCAAATTATATCCTTCACTCAAATATTTTTCTAAATTATTTTTGGATCGACCCTCGTCCTGGTTCATAAATCCTCTTTTATAAACGTGATTATTTTCATTTTAGTAAATTATACAGTTTGTCAATAAGTAGTAATACCTGGAATGGAAAGCGAAAGCAGCAGCAGCAGCTTTGAACCAAAGTGGTGAAGTCTTAACCTGCAAGAATAACTTTTTTGAGAGGAGGATTGATGTAGTATCTGAGTAGTTAAATTAACCAATTCAGACCCATTAATAGGGTATGAAAATAAAATGAACCTGTAGCCAGGAATAATATAAACATAACTAAGAGTGTATATTAATATTTGAGCGCCATTTACACTATTTAGTAGTAGTGTTTACCATATAGAAGAAGAAAAACCACCCAAACCTCAGGGCACTTTCATTCCTGTAGATAATAAGATATGATACTAAAAATAGAGAACATAACTCATTTCTATTAAAAAAATTATCATTAAGGAAATGTTATTTTCTATGAACCAACTATAAAGTTCAACAAACCAGATCCTTACAAGATCCTTACAACTGCATCTGCAGCAATACAAACGAACAAATTAAATATCCAGCCAAGCAAAGGAATTGAGAAAATAAAGAAAAGACATGGTATAAAGAAAAAATTATTTAAATTTACAAGTACTTAAATTACCATGATGCTATTTTCACTAACCTTCAACCTTTTTAATCCAGGCCACACTCACAACTATTACATTCCAGAAGAGACATAAAACTAATCTTATACAGTCAACAATGGTATGAACTATTATTAATTAGGGAATCATTAATAACTTTCAAATATTCCAAATAAAAATCAATCCATTTAATGAAGAACAAAAAATGATAATTCAAGGGAAAAAGTGTATCCCATTTTCACCACTCTGATTCTACTCCAAGGTGGCCTTTTTCTAAGGTTTTTTTTCCAATTTTTTTTTCTTTCTTTTTTCGGAAAAGAGACAAATTACCTTCTTTTGGTTACAATTATATAGATAAAGTATCCAAAATAGCAAAATCACAACTGTTTTATGGTGTCATATAAGGC
This sequence comes from Impatiens glandulifera, assembly GCF_907164915.1. Lineage (NCBI taxonomy): Eukaryota > Viridiplantae > Streptophyta > Magnoliopsida > Ericales > Balsaminaceae > Impatiens > Impatiens glandulifera. The sequence continues at coordinate 97,508,556 of NC_061862.1, forward strand.
AAGAACACCAAGCCTTTCAAACGAAAAATCACAAAACTTGGGGTGAAATAGAATTAAAATAAACCAAAAATCATCTAAGAAAAGCCATAGTGGATAAAACAAAATTAATCACTTTTCATATCAAGATTAACCCGACAATAAGTTTGGACCATCAATTTTGCAAGCTATCAAAACATTTCGGAGTGGATAAAACAAAATTAACCCGACAACTGTTCAAGTGAGCTTTAACATACAAGAGAGCCATGAGAATTCACTTCTAAAAACAAAAGTGGAGAAACAAATGGGTGAAAATAAGAAGCTGAGAGAGACCATAAATAAAGTAGGGGATGCTCCCATCACTAATTCCGAAGAGCAACATCTTTGTATAGAAAATTCCTAACTCAAGGCCGAGGATATTCAAAATATTAATTAAACTAGAATGGAACTCATTTTCATTCCTGTAGTTTTATAAAACTGTTTTATAAAAGTTCCAAACAACAATCTCTTTCAATATCAACTATACGAGACATCTAGGTTTCCTAAAGTGGGAAACAGAGATCATTCTAGAGTATTTATACAGGTGAGTCTACTTGATGGGAAAATATGCAGACGACAAAAAGAAATTACCTAAGTGTATGATTATCATATCGGGCGACTTGAACTAGTGTTGACTGAAGTACTTGCCGCCTTGATTTGTCGTCGCCAACTACACAGAAGATGGTTGTATAAATTTTTAGGTTTTGGAGGATGATTGGGGTAGGTTATTTCTAGTGCTGGATGTATTTTAAGAACTCATACAAACTTCTACATTATCTTGACAAGTTAGAATAATCCAGACTTATATAATTCAAGCTTATGTAATCCTGACGAACTTCAACTCTCAATTGGCTAACATTCAAGATTAGATAATTCTTAGGTTTCTGTTAAATATGATTTTAATAATATTTGGACACCATAATATTAATATTATCCACACACAAGTCCTATGCGATAAATCTGCCCACTCTCAAAGGTAATTTGGATATATTTTAGGAACTCATACGAACTTCTATATTATCTTGACAAATTAGAATAATTCATGCTTATATAATTCGAGCTTATGTAATTCTGACAAACTCCTACTCCCAATTGGCTAACATTCAATAGATCATTCTTAAATTTTTGTTAAATAAGATTTTATAATATTAGAAAACTTGAACATTAAAATTAGCCACACACAAGTCATATGCGATAAATCTGCCCACTCTCAAAGGTAATTTGGATATATTTTAGGAACTCATACGAACTTCTATATTATCTTGACAAATTAGAATAATTCATGCTTATATAATTCGAGCTTATATAATTCTGACAAACTCCTACTCCCAATTGACTAACATTCAAGATTAGATAATTCTTAAATTTCTATTAAATAAAATTTTATAATATTAGGAAACTTGAACATTAAAATTAGCCACACACAAGTCATATGTGATAAATCGGCCCACTCTCAAAGGTAATTTGGACATATTTTAGGAACTCATACGAATTTCTACATTATCTTGACAAGCTGGAATCATATAGGATGATATAATTCAGGCTTATATAATTTTAACGAATTCCTACTCCCAATCGGTTAACATTCAAGATTAGATAATTCTTAAAATTCTGTTAAATAAGATTTTATAATATTATGAAACTTGAACATTAAAATTGGACACAGACAAGCCATATGCAATACTTCTTTCCACTCCCAAAGGTAATTTGGATGTATTTTAGGAATTTATACGAATTTCTACATTATCTTGATAAGCTGAAATAATATAGGCTGATATAATTTGGGTTTATATAATTTTAACGAACTCTTACTCCCAACCGACTAACAATCAAGATTATATAATTCTTAAATTTCTATTAAATAAGATTTTATAATATTAGGAAACTTGAACATTAAAATTAGCCACACACAAGCCATATGCGATACTTCTTCCCACTCGCAAAGGTAATTTGGATATATTTTAGAAATTCATACAAACTTTTACATTATCTTGACAAGCTGAAATAATATAGGCTGATATAATTCGGGCTTATATAATTTTAACGAACTCCTACTCCCAATCGGATAACATTCAAGATTAGATCATTCTTAAATTTATGTTAAATAAAATTTTATAATATTAAGAAACTTGAACATTAAAATTAGCCACACACAAGCCATATGCGATACTTCTTCTCACTCCCAAAGGTAATTTGGATGTATTTTGGGAATTCATACGAACTTCCACATTATCTTGACAAGCAGGAATAATATAGACCAGTATAATTCGGGCTTATATAATTTTAACGAACTCCTCCTCCTAATCGACTAACATTCAAGATGAGATAATTCTTAAATTTCTGTTAAATAAGATTTTATGATATTAGAAAACTTGAACATTAAAATTAGCCACACACAAGACATATGCAATACTTCTTCCCACTCTCATAGGTAATTTGGATGTATTTTAGGAATTCATACGAACTTCTACATTATCTTGACAAGTTGGAATAATATAGGCGGATATAACTCGGGCTTATATAATTTTAACGAACTCCTACTCCCAATTGGCTAACATTCAAGATTATATAATTCTTAAATTTATGTTAAATAAGATTTTATAATATTAGAAATTTGAACATTAAAATTAGCCACACACAAGCCATATGTGATACTTCTTCCTACTCCCAAAGGTAATTTGAATGTATTTTAGGAATTCATACAAATTTCTACATTATCTTGACAAGTTGGAATAATATAGGTTGATATAATTTGTGCATATATAATTTTAACGAATTCCTACTCCAAATCGGCTAACATTCAAGATTAGATAATTCTTAAATTTCTGTTAAATAAGATTTTATAATATTAGGAAACTTAAACATTAAAATTAGCCACACACAAAAACTACAACATTATGTTCAGCCACATCATTCACCCTTGCAATTGTTTTTTTTTTTGGAAAACAGCTTAGTGCCATTTTATTAAAAAAATCTCAAAAGAAGGGAAAAAAATACAAAATTTTTAGATCAGGTCTAGACAATTTCAATATTTGACAATAAAACAATAATTGAATTACAAACAACGATAACAATCAATTAGCCTATAGTGTTTTTACTTTGATTCTACTTGTGACTTTCTCAAACGAAATATCTCATATCTGGTAGAGCTTTCTATTCTCTTCATTCCTTTCGATTCCTCTATAAGATTGAATGAGTGCATTTCCATCTGAAGTTATATCTCCTCAAATATCTTCATCAGTTCTACTTCTTCCATTGTGAGTTCTTGAATTTCTTTCTTTCTAAATATTATAGATTACTACTCCAAAGTAGCATTTCAGAAAACTTACAAAGAAGGATCTTTCTTTTGTTTTATTCTTCATCCACTCTTGGATTTCTTCCCATGTTCTTGGAAAGTTGATGATGTTCATGTTTGCAACATACCTCCTCCAATTTTCTATTACATAAGAGTATTCCCCAAATAAATAGTTTATGTTTTTCTTAACTCCCGAACATAGGACACAGTTGATATCAGGAATGTTTATGTATTTTCGAATTATGTCTTTTATTGTCAACATTTTCCTGTATACCATCCAGAGAATAAATTGGTGACGAGTAATAATCTTTAAAGACCATGCCACATTATGTCAATCTACTTTTTGTCCTCTTGTTCTAACCATTTTCCATGTCTTTCCTATAATGAACTTCTAGTTGTTTTTTTATTTTTTAGCATATTTCATCATTTCTTTCATTGAGTTGTTTTTGCCTCATTAGGTTTAGGATTCTATCACCTTCTAGAATACGCCTTAGAAGTGAATCACATTTACCTTCATAGACGTCTCTAAATGAGTACTTGATGTATTCTCTTTTAACTTCTTCCTTGCATTTCTTTTTTGAATATAATGGGAATATTATCCAGCCAAGCATCATGCCAGAATAGTACCCCTCTTCCATTTCCAATTGTGGTTTGCACCATTTGAAAGACATATTTTCTTGTTTTTAGGATCTTCTTCAATGACCATGTCATTCTTTCATTGATGCTTCGTGTTCAGATACTTTATTCTTCTCTCATAAATCTTGTATGCACTCATTTGACCCACAGGGAGTCCGCTTTCTACTCCAACTCCCATAAGCTCCTGATGGTGAGGACTTTGTTCCATTCAACACGACTTTTTATTCCTAGTTCGCCTTATTCTACGGGAGTGAAAACATCCTCCCGTTTGACTTTTTTTCTCCTCTGTCTTGTGTTCCCCAGATGTAATCTTTCATGATTTAGAAATAAATTTTTTAAAGGCATTAGGATTTAGAAATAAATCACAAACAAGCCTTTATCACAATATTTTTGTGGAAATATTCCAAAAATATTTTTAAAATATTTTCTAATTTTTCGGGATATTTAGAAAATGATTTGAAGTCCCAAAATTATAAAAATAATTTTGAAAGTTGAAAAGTGGAACCAAACAGGCCTTAGGACTGAAGTCCTAAGCCTTGGATCCGTTTTATGGGTCGGGGTCAAAACACCCTTGTTCTGGGTGCAAAGAACTCCCAGTCCTTGACTGAGATTACCGGTTCAGGTGTATAAACTCATCGGTCATGGGTTAGCCCTAGGCTAAGTTCATCGATCTGAGTGTATAAACCCATCAGTCTTGGGTTAACTTTGGACTAAGTTCATCGGTCATAGGTTCAGGGATCCTCGGTCCTAGGTTAAAATTCTTAGTCCTAGATCAAAAAATGGGTCAGACCTCTCGGTCCTAACTCAAGAACATCGATCAGTCCTCTCGGTCCTATCAAAATCCTCGATCCTAGGTTCAAATTTTTCGGTCCTAAAATCATTAGTCCAATTTCTCGGTCATAGACTAACAAGCATTAGTCATCAATAACACAAAATTTTAGTTATTGTAAAAAACAGTTAGCAAGGATTTTTTTATCCGAGGGTTTGGGTAGCTTCACAAATCTCCTAAGAACATTTTTTTGTGGGGGGGCGGTTAAAATCATTTCATTAAAATCCCAAAAGTGGGAGGGTCAGAAATCAAAATTAGACAAACCCTAGCTATCCTAGGAATATATTGATCATCATCTCAAGGTATCAATCAACTTGGATGATGATCAAATCGTTCAAAACAGTTTGTGATCAAAATTGGAGTTTTTTATTTTAAAGTTGTTTTGAGAAAAAAAAGAGTTATCAAATAGCTTCCTTATATCTCTTATAATTGATTGGTACAAAAAAAGAACACGGGTTGCTCGTTTTGACCAAATCAAGAACTCAAAACATTCAATTATTTTAAAATTTTTGATTTTGATAAAAAAAAAATGATTGTGATGGATAAACATGATCGAAACAATTGCACAACATGTTTACAATCATGTTGGGAAGTTTTATGGCTTTGATTCAAGAGAATTATCACAAGGACAACAAATACGTTTTTTTTTTAAATTCAAAATTTGGTTTTTCTATTTTAGGTTAATTGATTGTTTATAACATATTCATAAAGTTCATAAATCATTTAAGGATCAATATCCAACCATAAAACAACATAAACAACAAGCATGCAAGCTTATGCAATTTAAAATATAAAAATTTCAAATTCAAACTTTAAATATGAATTAGAGGGTGATTGGAGAACACTCATTGATCCTTAGGAAAACTTTTAGGATGCTCAGATCTAAGTTTTAAGGCCTCAAATAGAAAATTTGAAAAATCTGAAAACTTCAAGCTTTAATAACGGATTTTTGATTTTAATTGATTTGAAGGTGGAGAGTTGATTTCTTACATTCGAAATGACTCAAGGGATGTATTTATAGCATCTTTGAGTCGTGGAGCCTTCAAGTGAATCGAATCAGCCAAAAATCATTAATGTCGTTTTGGTTATTCTTCCAGCCACTTGACAATTTAGGGATGAATCATCCCTATGGAGGTAGGAGAAATGATTACCGTGGTAGGGTGATCATTTCATCATTTAAATCAGCCGAAATGGTTGACTAACGGCTGAGTTCAAGTTGGCAAAATCGAAGACAAATCTTCATCCTTAGCGTTCTGGTGTTGTTTCGTGCACGTCTTGGCGTTGGCGATCGAACGTTCTGTTAGCGTTCTGGCTAATGTTTAATTAGTATATCGGGTGTAGTGCAGACGTGTGTTCCCTCTGTTGCAGCGGGCCACGCGAATAGTCCGTGAGCGTTAGATGACAATCAAGCGCTCATCCAATGGTACTGGCGCTGGCTAATTGTTTTTCACAATTTATATATATATATATATATATATATATATATATATATATATATATATATATAATTTTGAAGTTTAAGGGTTTATTTGAAATTAATTTTTTTTTACTCTTCTAATTTTAATTTTGATTTTTTAAATACACAAAATATTAAAATAAATATGACAAATATTTTTCCAATTTATTTATTTTTTATATATATTAAGGTTAAATAAATAATTGTGGGAGATAAAATGGGTACCTCATTTCATCTTAAATTATTTATTTTAATTCATATTTTTTTTAATTATTTTAAGATAAATGAGTATAACATTTATCCCAAATAATTTTATTTTTATTATTTTGACCATTTTTTTTAATTAATTAATCTAATTAATTGTTTTAATTGAGTTTTGATCGTGAGTTTAATTATTTTAATTTTATTTATTCAAAAATAAACTAAAATAATTAATTTAATTTTATAATTTGATACGTAGATTTGTAGTATTTATATATATATATATATATATATATATATATATATATATATATATATATATATATATATATATATATATATATATATATATATATATTATCTTCATTAATTTATATGTATATATGTCATTTTATAATATAATAATTTTTTTTTCGTAATTATATTTATTACTCTATTATAATATATATATATATATATATATATATATATATATATTAATATTTATAATTTATATTTATGTGTATACATATATTTATCAAACTTTATAACTTATTTACTATTTTTATTTTGTTTTACATAATATATTTTTTAAAGATGGAATATATAAATTCTCTGAGTATATATATATATATATATATATATATATTAATATGAAAATAATAATAATTTATAAAAAGATATTATATATAAATTTATTTTTTTTAATTATTATTATTATATATATATATATATATAATTTTATGTATAAATAGAAATGATATTACAGGAATATTTAAATTTAATTCATTCTTATTTTAAATTTTCATATAAATAAATATATTATATTATAGAACTAAAATAAACATTTTATAAAATTTATCTTTTCATAAACAAGTTTATATTAAAATAAGAGTATTATAATAAAATCATGACAAATATAATATTTTTAATTGTTTATAATTAATTAACTACAAAATTACATGTAAATTGTAATCATATTTTAATATTATGGGATTCAAAATTATAAGTAACTCAAAAATATTATAATATCTAATTATTTATTTTAATTTACTAATTTAATAATAATAAAATTACATGTAATATAAACACAAAATTTACATATATTATCACAGAAAAATTAATAATACACCTCTCTAATTATAGTAAAAAATAATACATTTTTAATATATATATATATATAATAAATTTATATATATAAAATAAAGATAAATTATATATTTTATGAAGATCTCAAATAAAAAAAATATAAACCACAAATTATTCATATTAATAATATATATGGATCTATATAGAGTGTTATATATATATAAATTAAAAAAAAAACAGAGAAAATCATAGAGAGAGAGTTATATATATATATAGTGTTATATATATATAAATTAAAAAAAAAAAAGAGAAAATTATAGAGAGAGAAAGTTATATATATATAGAGTGTTATATATATATAAATTAAAAAAAAAAACAGAGAAAATCATAGAGAGAGAGTTATATATATATATATATATATATATATATATATATATATATATATATATATATATATATATATATAATACATGTATATGTTTTATATATATCTATATATATTATTAATATGAATAATTTGTGGTTTATTTATATATCTATTAAGAGTATATAAAACATAGGTATCTCTATTTTTTTAATTTATATATATATATTTAAAAACTTTTATAAATTATTTCATATTTTACAAAAGAATAAAATATTACAAAGAAAAAAAAATTAATATCTAACATTCGCGAGTAATAATATTACAAAAGCAATAATATTACAAAAATATCATTGACAATAATTTAAAAGATTTGATAATAATTTAAGAGATTAAAAGTTTGGTAAAAAAAATTAAATATAATAGGTTAGATTTAGATTGCATATATTGAATAATATTTTAGTATAATTATATTTTTATATGTTTTTTAAAAATTATATTTTTGTAATTAAATTAGTATTAAATCTATTTATTTCCTTATAAGTATTATATATATATATAATAATTTATAAATATTATTTCGTTATATCTTCGTATACCAAAATTTAAAAAAATATCATTACCATATCAATAATTTCGGTATTTATATCATACTTTACATTTTTTTCGGTATACCTTATAAATTGATATTTTCGATATATTGCGGTAAGGTATTTACTATTTTCGATATTTTCAAGCATTATTAACAAGATGGCGCAACTATTTTTTTCCACTCAAGAAGAATTCGTTCATCGCATCCTCCCAATTGGCCTCTTTTCGTTCCACTCCCATCCACCGGTCTAGGTCATATTATGCTAGCAAAGAAGATCGTAAAATGAGAAAATTGAAATGTGAGAGAATTTTTTTATGCCTTTATATATATATATGGGCATGCATGCATAAACTAAAACAATACATGATGTATTCAAATGGACATTTTTTCAGGTAGAAGATCTAGAAGATGGGGAGATTTTTCAGATATAGAAGGAGATGAATTTCCCGTGAATAAATTTCAACCAACTTTTACGGATTATGGACGTTTCTATGATGATTTTTTTTTTCGAGATGAAAGAATTACGTCGAAAGCATTATTAAAGGCAGAAAAAAGATTGGAATCACAAATTTTCCGATGATCATGAATATCATAAAACCACTCCGCGGACTGAGAATTCATCTCGTAAAGAAAGAATCGTACTTGGCCTACCACCATTAGGTGATATAACTATGGCCGATGTCAAAAAAGCGTAAGTAATGGTTTTCTTTTTTTAAATGTAAGAGTTTATCAATTACTCACGATAAATAATATCATTTATGGAATTGGTTCTATTCAATGGCTTTGAAATGGAATCCTGACAAGCACGAAGGCTCCCCCTTGCAGGTGACCACATCTAGAACATTTTGATCATTTATTTTCAAATAATCCTACATCAAATTAAACAAAATGTGATTGGATTGGTGAAATGGGATCGTGCAGGAAATGGCAGTAGTGAAATTCAGGCAATGTTCGGAAGCCTATGAATATCTTTGTGGGATACTCTCCTAGTCGCGGTAACGTATTTTTTATGTAAGAAGATTGAATTCTGTTTAGGATTAAAGTTCATGTATTTTATTGTTTTAATTTGCTATGAACAGCCTTTTTGTAGTTTTGAGTTTGATGACCACCAAAAAAAATTAACAATTTCCTAACAGAAGTACCTGGCATAAATAATTGCATTAGATCCAAAAAAAAAAAAAATCAATAAAGATAGGTTAACATTCCGGTTTTGAACATATCATAAAAGAATGATGCATAAAACATAACATACTTGACTTTAGGTGGTGTAAACAAATCGAGTACGCTCGCGATCGTGTCAATTTTATATATATTTGATTCGAGTTTAAAATTATTGAATTCGAGCTGAATTCTCGCGAACCTTTTATTTAATATATATATATATTTTATTTTATTTTTCTAAAGCTAATTAAATATATTTTTTTAAATATTATACCCCTTTTCAAACTATTAGTTTGAATGTTACTTGATTTGTTTGTGCGTTGTCTCCCATTAATCATGATCTTTCCCCTTAATCTTCACTCATCAGTCGGAAATTTAATATATATATATATATATATATATATATTAATTCTCTCATTTCCATCTTTAATCTCTAACATTATTTTGTTCTTGCAATGAAAGGAAATATGAATTAGAATAAACGAACATGGGTTGTATTGTCAGATTTTAAGTTATAAATAAAAATATTTTTTCGTGAGCTAACCACATATATTTCGAGCTATTGTTTGAATAATCCGAATTAGAACATTAAAGTTTTTTGTCGAGTCAGAAAACATTGTTAAAGGGTTTGACTACTTCAATTAGATACAATATCAAGGCATTGTGATCAAAATATAATCGAGCACAACAAAAGAGTTAGGATCCCTTGTCTCTCGCTTAGTAATTGATGCAATAAGTCACATTATATTGCGACGAAAATATAATCTTTATTCCAAAATTTGGACCATGATTCAAAATAAATCTAAAAAAAAAGTAATAATAATTGGGATTTGTATTTTTTATTATTTTTTTAAGCTATTGTATTATGTTTTACTGTTATTTATTGTATATCATATCTAACAAATTTTATCTCTTAATCTCAATACTTCATTTCTAAAATTCATATAGAACAATGATTATGAGTCATTTCCTTAAATTAATAATCATGAAAAGCATCTCACAATATTATTAAATGAAGCATCTTTCAATAAGTAAAATGTGATATTTTCTTTTTAGAAAACTTGTTTCAAATAATTTTGTTTAGAACGGTTATATTTTAAGTTTTTTTATTATGGTGAACTTAAATCGATTTGAAAACCTTTCAATCTTTAAACGATTCAAAAAAAAATATCTGATGCTTTAATTTTTGATCTCATCATAACAATAACAATTATATGGTTTATTCAAATATTCTTATCAATCCATCCACAGTAATATATTAATTAATATTATAATTAACGATTTTTTTACAAATATACTAACTTGATTTTTATAATTTTATTTAATAAAAAATCTTTGAAATTATTGTTATTGATGATTTTTTATTTAATTTTATTTAAATACTTATTTTAAATCATTAACATAGAATACAACTTATTAAATATATAATAAGATTGGAATTCAAATATTGTCCGACCAACCAAATATTTTAATATCAATTCTTTATTGAATTTTGATTTTAGGGAGAAAAAAATAATAATTATCGATGATTTTGAGAGAGTCATAATTATTTTTAATAAAAAGATTTAAAAATAAAAAAATAATAATAATTAAAAATAAAAAAATATTTTAATATTTTAGTTAATGAAATAAGTATTTAATTATTAAAAAATATTAATTTTATTTAAATTTTTTATAAATCTAAAAGAACAAATCCTTTGGTTAGTACAAAATTATAAAATCAAATTTAAATTTATCCAAAATTCATTAAAAATAAATTGACTTGTGCTACCTTAAATTAGAGCATTTAATTCTCTCCAACCCTAAGCCTAAAGCATACCTATAATTACTTTTCCGCAACTCATCGCCCAATACAAACTCATTATTTGAATATTTAACTTTATATATATATATATATATATATATATATATATATATATATATATATATATATATATATAATTTGTTTTAAATATTTAATTTGGTCCTTTAATTTTAATTTTAATAAATATTTTAATTTGACTTTTATATAATTTTTTATTAATAATTTATAATAATGTTCAAAATTGATAATAAAAAAAACTAAAAAAATAACAAAAACAACTTTATTAAAATAAAACACAAAATAAAATAATAAAAAACAATAATCCGTTAAAACTACCAAATTAAAAATGATTTTAAAATTTCATAAAGAAATATCTCGATTTCTTATATCAGTACAAAAAATATAAGAAAAAAATAAGTTTATATTACACTTTTTAATACATTAATTGATTATTTGGAAAAGTAGTACATAAATTCTGTAAATTGATACATTGTCTATTTCTATTTTACGTGAACGAAAAATTTTCTTAATAATGTTTGTTTTGATATAAAAAAAAATGTACTTTTATAGGGTATTTTGCATATTTTTTTAATGATGTTTAATTTATTTTCTAATTAATATTTGTTGTATAATGTAATTTGTATTTATTTAATAATATTTTTTATATATAAATTTTTTATGTATAATTTTTATCCTAATTTTCTTTAATGGGTATAATTTTTTTAATAGGTGTGAATTTGAGAAAGTATTTAGTTTAATTGAAAAAATCAATAAATATATAGATATGATTGAAAAAATAAAAAATCAATGTAAACTGGAATATTCCGATAATATTATTTTGAATTGAAAAATGAATCATTGTTTAATGTTAGACTAGTCAAGGCATGGTTCTTAGGTTTATTATTTAATTTTTATAAAATTAATTTTCTAATTAAGTATATATCATTAATACATCATTTATTTTACTAACCAGAATATTAAATATTTTTTAAATCATTTATCAAAAATAATCAAAATTAAGCACTATAATTATTTTTTCTACCTAGAGGTTATTCAAATAACCCCAAATCGAACAAGGCCCTATTACATTTTGAATTTGTATAAGTTTTTGAGTTGTATATTTTAAGGTCAAAATCCTACTCTGTGTAGTCAAAATCCTACTCGTGGAGTCAGTTCAATTGATAAAGTAAGTAAAACATTGAAGTAAAAAAGTGGTTGATAATAAGCTATAAATATAGTCAAACAAATTAATGAATAAGTTGAATAATAGGATACAAATAAGAAGTTAAAGGATTTCTAAAACATGATTCCAATCCAAAGGAGTTCTAAATAAGATTCAACTTAAAAGTTCTAAGAATTCTCAAGATTTTGAAGAACAAACTCAACCCACCCAATGTAATGAATCAAACTAATTGAAAGATACTCTATCCTGAATCCAGTTTTCCAAACAAATCAACTCCCCTGGAATATCTAGAACAATGAGATCTATATATATATATATCTAGAAACAGATAAGAACGACAGTGGAAGAAATCATAAACCCATAAACAAAGATCAAAAACCCAAAATGCAACGCCCAATTCCTCTTAAACTTACCAAAATAACTCTCCGGCGGTTCTTGATAATGTATCTCAAAATCATCACCCATTATTCCCCCATCCTCTCCTCCACCACCGCCGCCGTATCTCATCTTCATCTGCCGTAGCCGCTCCGTGGCAAGGCCGAGTGTGAGCTTATGGCATCTTCTCTGATACTTGAACCCATTTACGCATCTGAGGATTTGAGCAACAGAGACGTAGAAGATTAGATGGGCTAGAGAAAGAAGTCCGATCGGGATCCAACAATGGCGGCACTGGAGACGGTGGGAAGGGGAAAGGGAAATGGTGGCGAAGATTATTGAGAGGAATAGGAAGAAGATCTGGAAGAGTTTCCAGAGTTCTTTTTTTTGGGCGTCCACGGCTCGTTTCTTTTCCAGGGTTTTCTCGAAATGGAGTTGGACGATTGTGTTGAGAGCTTGGAGTGCTGTTTCTTTTGAGATTAGGGTTTGTTGTTGTTGATGTTGATGATGAAGATTGTTCTCTGTAGTATAGTCCGCCATTGATATCCAAGCTCTGGTCTGGTCCAGTCCAGATATTTATGTATAATAGTAGTGAGAGAAAGCAGATAGATGATGGACTGCTCTAAAATAATAATATTATTTATAATGAAACAATCTTTGAATCTGGCTATTAAAAAAATATTATTTAATTTTAATTTTTTACTAAAAGAAAAGTTAAAAGGATTATTGACGGTTTTTATATGATGAAATTATGGATCCGAATTCAGAAAGTTTTAGTTTTATTTTATTTGTTAAATTAAAACAAATAATATTTATTATTAGAAAAGTACTTGTGATAATTAAATTGATATGAATAAAGTATGATAATAATGACTATAGTGTATCGTATAGTGTGCGACAATATTTATCCAACGGTAAGAAGAGATAGATCTTGGAGTTTGGGTTTATTAATTTAGCAATCAGAATATTTTTGTTTATTACTATTTATAATATTTTAAATTATTATAGCATTGAAAAAATATAAAGAATAAAAAATTAATTTTTATTAATTCAAAAAAAAAGATACATATAAAATAAATAAATAAATATATATATATATATATATATGCTAGAAAAGGCACCAGGACCCAGAAGAAAAAATTAATTTCACATTATTCAAAAGAATTTTTGTTAAAGAGAAAAAAATGAAAATGAAATCCAACAACTGAAAACACAAATAAACATATATATATATATATATATATATAATTTATTTATTTTAATTATTTTTTCTATTATTTTCTCTGATGTTATAAACAAAAAAAAATAGAATTAGGTTTTAATCAAGATAAGAAAACACTTGAACAAAAAAAGTCAAGAAATACATTGCAACAATAAAAAATATATAATTGAATTTATAAAAATTTCTTAAATTGACTCTTATTATTAGGTTACTTTAATTTTTATACTAATATTAATAATTTCAAAAATCTCTATTAAAATGTATTTGGTGACTCTTTTAAGTCACAAAATCTGATAACCCTCTTAACCTTTTGATACAAAAATTCCTTGTCCACACAAACCACAGAATCAAGCGGAATTGTAGAGTATCTCAATAATGATCTTAATGTTTAATTATTATTAAGAAACGTTATATTTATTCAACAAAACTTAAATAGGACGTTCTTAAAAATAATTGTTGAACTATCCTAATAAGAAATTACAATTAAAAACAAGAAGATGAAGAGAAACCAAAAATGCAATTTACACTCAACAATTGAATAAAGCTAGTACAACTGACTTTTCGTTTTAATCTGAAATTTTCACATTGAATTGAATTTGACAAAGTCCCTTAGTTTCCTGCACTCTTTATCTCATAGAAAGAAACACACTACATATAAAAACACTTTCAAAATCCAAAAATGTGAAGATAGGAATATCCAACAATAAAATAAAATACAAACAGTAAAAAACTATATGAAAATTCTTATTGTTTGTCTTCTCAATTGATAGAAGAATGTCTTCAAATACAACATTATTATTATTACTATAATACATGACTAACTCATACAAACATATAAAAAGCTTTCTTCTTCTACACAAATGGTAAAAATCGCTTCTTTTTTCTTTTCTTTTTTACGGAGAAAACTAACACGAAATTCCACCACCACAACTCCTACACTTCATTCGCAATGGAGGCGCTTTCAATCGGAATCAAACTTCAAAAGACCTTCAAAAGACATACCCATATAGATTATACAAAACTACTATTACACCAGCCAACCAACCAACAGCATTATTATTGTGCCCCTCCCAAACTATTTACCCCAAAACAATAACGCCATCTATGCAAAACTATTGCTAACTCTTACCTTATTTGATTGCTGTCATTTGTTCTTCATGCTCAAATCTTATTACCAATTTCATAAGTATCTCTACTTTCTTCCTCATTATCAGACCCATCATCTTCTACTTCTTCTTCATTTTGATCTTCACAATATTCATTATTAACCGATAAAGGATTTTTCTGCTGACCCATCATGTCCATGATTGGTGTTTCGTCAACAGGATTCAAGTTTGTACCTGACCCACTCGGGTCCTCCCCTTTCTTGAACTTCCTAACACGAAGGGATTCTAGCAATTCGAAATAAGGACATGATTTCGAATCTACAGGTCTTTTCTTGTTACTCTCTTTTACCCTCTTGAAATACTTGTTTATGTTTTCCCATTTCTCTTTACACCTTTTTGAACTTCTATCGTACCCGAGTTTCTTCATTGCTATCGACACATCTTCCCATAGAGGACCCTTTGGTCCGTTATCTTGATATTGCAAATCGAGATTGGTTCTAAGCTTAATCAAATCTTCCACTTCTGCTTTCGGCCATCTTGATGAACTACTACTACCCATCTGAGGTGAACTAACAATACCGTTTTCCTTTTTATCGAATAATGGTTTTACTAAGCTGGGAGTTTCGAATATAGTTTTCTTCAACATTTGAACGGGTCCTGGTCCTGGTCCTGCTTTCTCGGATATGTTCTGTAAGAAAGAAAGCACAGCTGCATCTTTAGCTGCAGCTATGGCACGTTCTTGAGCCAACAACTCTTTCTCCCTCTCGATTCTAGCCAGCTCTTGCGTTTTCCAATTCTCTTCACGAGCTATTCTGTCGTGTTCGCATTTCTCCAACGCCTCTATGAACTTGCTTTGCAAACTCTCTTGCTTTTCCAATACTTCCTTCATGAGTCTCTCAAAGAAATCTGCTAACTTTTTCTTTTTCTTGTCGTCGCCTATGATATCTTTCTCGGATGATGATGTGGTGGATGTGGAGGTAGATATGAAGAGTTCTGAATTCCGAATGGGGATATTTTGAGGGATGGTAAATGGATTTTTTGTAGTTGGGACAATTGATGTCATTATGGAAGGCTCCTGAGAGTGGATGTAACTCGGTGAAGGTAATGGGAGGGAGGATTGGTAATCCAGAAGCTCTAATTGCTCGAAGAATCGATAGCTTTTGTTGTTCTGTCGGCCAGATCGACATTCTTTGGTCCTCTTGTGGTATTTATAGATGTTCTCGAACTTCTCTTTGCACTTTTTGGGGCTTCTGATGTATCCAAGCTCAGCTAGTTTCCTGATAACAATTTTATCAACAAGCTTCATTTGCTATGCTCCTCCATTATCTTCAAATCCGCCGTTTTGATTGTTTCAAATTGGGGATTATGTTCATCTTAATCTATCTAGTCTAGACAGTTTTACTATAAGCAATACAAGATTCAAGTAGACTGCAGAGTTCATCTTAATTTATCTTATCTCAGACTCCTAATCCAAATTACAGTTATGATGTTTCAGATCTTATCTAGTGTGTAAGAAGAGAGTTGAGATTAAATACCTGGAAACCTCATCCCACAGAGGCGCTTTAATGGTGGAATCCCGAAAGGCGAAGTCCATCTCAGACCTTATCTTCAGCAAAGCCAACGTTTCCTCGCGAGGCCACCTATTTCCTGGAAAGCTCCGATCACCATCGCCCATGCCCATGCCCCCACCTTCTGCTCCTCCCACTTCTTCACCAAATTCACCGGACCCATTATTATCATTCAGATTCGACGACGACGGAACAACGGCTGTAGCCGTGGCTGCTATAGCTGAAATTTCTCGCAACTCCAAATCCTCTGGCATCTCGGTGAATTTCTGGTTTCAAAAAAGGTGAAATTCTAGGGTTTTAGGAGGAGTTGTTAAGTAAATTGGGTGGTGGGTTTTTATGGGTAGTGAGTTCTAAGCTCATTTCTAGACTTCTCTCTCTCTCCCTCTTGGAGTTGAGGTAACAATGGTGTGGCATTATTAGGGTTTTGTTTTTCCTTTTTGGGATGAAATTAGAAGGAAATTAATAAAGTGGGGGCCGATTTTAAAGTTTGATTTGGACAAGTTTGAAAATTGAATTTTGAATTTTGATTGCTTGGCTATTATCTGTCTAGTTAATGTCCACTTTTTCAATTGTGCTTGACTTGGAGGACTTAGATCTTGTTTGATTTTGGTTTTTAGGTTTTTTTTTTTCAAAAGAATTGATTGATAAAAATATTTGAATTATTTAGATTTTGAATGGTTTAATTTCTAAAATGTCATTTTGTATTTATAATTTAATATAAAAAATAAAAAAATTAATTAATTAAATGAGTGATTTATTATTTAAAATGACAATGATATAAATAAAGAATTTTTTTATAAAAAATAAAAATACAAAACATAAAAAATCATGTCCCTCATTTGATTTGGTGTTCATAAGCTAGGTTTGGGCTTTTGCGTAATAAATTGGTACGGTAATTTTACGTAAGCAAAAAATTATAATCACATATTTTATAAACTCAATTTTTTTTCTACCTCAGTTTTAATTCAGTGTTTTTCTCTCATCACTTTTAAATATATTTTATTCATTCTCTCGTATTTCATTCATTTCTAATCATATATATATATATATATACTTCATTTTAAAAGTGTCCGGATTGTCGGGTTAAAAGTTTTAGTTAATTTAGATATATGTGAGAGTAAATGGTTACTTGGGTCGGATTCTGAGTTGACCCGCCCATAAATTTAAAACGGTTAAAAATAAAATTAAAAATGTTATAGATATGTTTCGAACTCGCAACCTAACCAAACAAGTACAACTCTTTAATCAAATAGATTAATAACACTTTATATTTTAAATTCAACACCAAATTTCATGAAAGCAAAACGTTTTAACAATATATTTTTAACGTGTGTGCATCGCACGAGGATCTTCCTAGTTTTATTAATGTCCATGATCTATTTAATCTCTTTTTAATTATTTCATTCATTCTCTCATCTATTTCAACTATTTCTTATATTTTTATAAAATTATTATAATAACAAAACATACATTTTTAATATATTTTAATTTATTATTTATAATATATGTATATTAACATATATAATAATTAAGCAAAATATAAAATATAAATACAAGTTAATTTTTTTATTTATTAATAATTATAATTTTAAAAAATAACACTAATCTTAATTAATTACCTAAAAGTATCGATTACAACTGAGATTAATCAAATCTTAAGAAAGCCAAAAAAAAATAATAATAATTCACGATTAAAAGATTAGGATTAAAAGATTAGGTCAGAAAAAGAAGTATAGAAATATATAATAATAATAATAATTTACTTTTCTTTATTTCTTTATTGACTATTATTAAACTTATATAACCATATAATTTAAAAAAAATGAAAATGTAGAAAAAGACAGATTTTCAAATAAGAGGGAGTAAGAGATGAAAATTTTAAAATATTATGAATTATTTTTATATCATATTTATGTTAAATATATTTAAAATTATATATTTATAAAAATTAATATATTCATATTATTATTTAAAAATATATTTATTTTTTAGTTTAAGTCATTTATTAATATTTAAAATTATATATTAATAAAATTTTATAAAATTAATATATTAATATAATTTATTTTCAAATATATTATTTTTTAATTTAAATTATTTATTAATATTTAAAATTAAATTAATAAATATATATAACATTATATATATATAATATTAATTATTAAATAATATTATAAATATAAAAAATAAATAAATTGAAGTATGTATAAACTGAATCAAACATGCAAAATCAATAAACATATGTGCGCAATAAGCTGGGAAGCTTATAAACTAATTCAGATTCTATGAAACTATCAATACACTAGTGAAAAAAAAGACTTTTATCGAGGGTTTTATAAAACTCTCGGTAATGGTTCGGAGAGAAATAAATATTTCGTTATTAAAAATAAATTTTGAAAGGTGTATAAAACCTTCGGTGATATGAGTTTTCATCGAAAGTTTTTCACAAAACCCTCGGGTTTGACTGTTCCCAAAAAAACTGAAAATAATTCTAAATGTTGGATAAAGGTAATTGCGAAGGTTTTTCAAAGAACCCTCAATTTTGACTCTCCCAAAAAGGGTAATTGCGAAGATTTTTCCAAAAACCCTCGGTTTTGACTTTTCCCAAAAATACTGAAAATAATTCTAAGAGTTGAGAAATGGGTAATTATGAAGGTTTTTCCAAAAACCCCTGGTTTTGACTTTTCCCAAAAATACGGAAAATAATTCTAAGTGTTGGGAAATGGGTAATTGTGAAGGTTTTTCCAAAACCCTCGGTTTTGACTTTTCCCAAAAAAAACTGAAAAATAATTCTAAGTATTGGGAAATGGGTAATTGCGAAGGTTTTTCAAAAAACTAACGGTTTTGACTCTTTCCAAAAAATCTGAAAATAATTCTAAGTGTTAGGAAATGGGTAATTGCGAAGGTTTTTCAAAAAACTCTCGGTTTTGACTCTTCTAAAAAAAACTGAAAATAATTCTAAGTGTTGGGAAGGGGATAATTGTGAAGGTTTTTCCAAAAACCCTCGGTTTTGACTCTTTCCAAAAAATCTGAAAATAATTCTAAGTGTTGGGAAATGGGCAATTGCGAAGGTTTTCAAAAAAACTCTCGGTTTTGACTCTTCTCAAAAAAACTGAAAATAATTCTAAGTGTTGAGAAGGGGGTAATTGCGAAGGTTTTTCAAAAAACCCTCGGTTTTGACTTTTCCCATAAAAACTGAAAATAATTCTAAGTGTTGGGAAGGAGGTAATTGCGAAGGTTTTTCAAAAAAAACTCTCAGTTTTGACTATTCTCAAAAAAACTGAAAATAATTCTAAGTGTTGAGAAGGGGGTAATTGCGAAGGTTTTTCAAAAAAACCCTCGGTTTTGATTTTTCCCAAAAAAACTGAAAATAATTCTAAGTATTAAGAAGGGGTAATTGCAAAGGTTTTTCAAAAAACCCTTGGTTTTGACTCTTCTCTAAAAATCTGAAAATAATTCTAAGTGTTGAGAAGGGGGTAATTGCGAAGGATTTTCAAAAAACTCTTGGTTTTGACTCTTCTCAAAAAATCTGAAAATTATTCTAAGTGTTGGGAATGGGGTAATTGCGAAGGTTTTTCAAAAAACCCTCGGTTTTGACTTTTCCCAAAAAAACTGAAAATAATTCTAAGTGTTGGAAAATGGGTAATTGCGAAGGTTTTTTTAAAAAAACCCTTGGTTTTGACTCTTCTCAAAAAATCTGAAAATAATTCTAAGTGTTGGAAAGGGGGTAATTGCGAAGGTTTTTCAAAAAACTCTCGGTTTTGACTTTTCCCAAAAAAATTGAAAATAATTCTAAGTGTTGGGAAATGGGTAATTGCGAAGGTTTTTCTAAAAACCCTCAGTTTTGACTCTTTCCAAAAAATTTGAAAATAATTCTAAATTTTGGAACTAGGTAATTGCGAAGGTTTTTCAAAAAAACCCTCGGTTTTGATTTTTCCAAAAAAACTGAAAATAATTTTAAGTGTTGAGAAATTGGTAATTTTGAAAGATTTCTAAGTATCTTTCAGTTTTGACATCTCAAAACCAAAACATATTTAGAAAACTTTCGGTATTTCACTTCTCCATTTGTTAATTTAATTGGTGTTTCACTTTCTAATTAGCTTGTTTAAACTCCTAACTAAGCTAATAAAGTGTGTGTTATTTTTAAAGAGTAGAGATTGTGATTAATTATATAAATGTATATGATTGTGTATGATTATATAAAAAAGTGTATGTTTTATGTTTGATTATATTAAGGATGTGTGTAGAGTTTGATTATTAGATGTGCGGGGATTGTTTAAGGATATGAAATGTGTTAAATTAATGTTGTTCAAGCTAATTAGAAAGTTAAACACCAATTAAATTAAATAAATGAAGAAGTCAAATACCGAAAGATATTCAAATATCTTTCTATTTTAAATGGTAATACCGAGAGTTATAGGTATACCTCTCGGTATTTGATTTCTTCATTTTTTTATTTCTTCATTTATTTTAATTTACTTGGTGTTTAATTAGTTTGTCTAAACTCTTAACTAAGCTAATAAAGTGTGTGTTATTTTTGAAGTGTATGGATTGTGATTAATTTTATAAATGTATATGATTGTGTTTGATTATATAAAGGAATGTATATGTTTGTGTTTGATGATAATAAGAATATGTGTAGAGTTTGATTATAAAAAGGATGTGTTTAATGATAATTAGGTTGTGTTTTAAATAGATGATTGTGTGTTATTGATGTTTTAAGTTAAAAAATCTAAGGTCAAAACCGAGAGATATACACAATTCTCTCGTTTTTTCTTTTATTAAAATTTGTGTGAGATCCATCAAAACCGAGAGATTTACTCATATCTCTCGGAAAAATAACCAAAATCGAGAGTTATATATAAAACTCTCGGAAATATTAAAAATCAAAACCGAGAGTTATATCTAAAACTCTCGGAAATATGAAAGGGTCAAAACCGAGAGTTATACCTAAAACTCTCGGAAATATGAAAGGGTCAAAACCGAGAGTTATACCTAAAACTCTCGGTAAAACCCCTTTTAATTAAAAAAACAGCTTTCCCTATCCAGATCACTATCGCTCGCTTCTTCCCTCTCCCCTTCTCCCGATCGACAGTCGCGCTCACCCGAAAGACGATCCACGCCGATAACGACAAACGCCACCCACGCCCAATGCCGCCCACGTCCATGTCGCCGATTGATCCTTCCGCCGCTTGTAGCTCGCCGTCGATCTATCTGCCGCCATGTCTCTAGCTCGTCGTCGATCTGCCTGTCGTCGTGCTTCTTCTCTTCAACTTCTAGGTTAGTTTAATTATGTTTATATTATATGGTTAGATTTAGGTTTGATGTTGGTTAGTTTTAGGTTTGATTTAGATTACAGTTTCTTGGATTTAAGTTTGATTTATGTTAGATTTAGGTTTGAATGATATTAGTTTTATGTTTTATTTAAGTTAGATTTTGTTAGATTTAAGTTTGATTGATGTGAGTTTTATGTTTGATTTATGTTAGATTTTGTTAGATTTATGATTTATGTTAGGTTTAGGTTTGAATGATGTTAGTTTTATGTTTAATTTATGTTAGATTTTGTTAGATTTAGGTTTGATTTAAGTTTGTGAATGAATTGATTAATATTGATGTTAGTTTTAGGTTTGATTATTATTGATGTTAGATTTGTGTTTGATTTAAGTTTGTGAATGAATTGATTATTATTGATGTTAGTTTTAGGTTTGATTATTATTGATGTTAGATTTAGGTTTGATTTAAGTTTGTGAATGAATTGATTATTATTGATGTTAGTTTTAGGTTTGATTATTATTGATGTTAGATTTAGTTTGATTTAAGTTTGTGAATGAATCGATTATTATTGATGTTACTAATTTCATAAATCATTTATTTCAGAAGGCGGGTGAAATAAGACGGACCCCTTCTATCGTTGAAGTTTTCAAGGGGACCCGTACCCTAAAGTTACAAAAGAAAACCCTAATCCGATCCCAGACGAACGAGCGCAAAAGAAGATCGTAAGTTAATTGACTTTAATAAAATTATATATAGCTTATTTATATAAATGAAAATTAATTTCAAATGTGCAGGCAGAGATGGAGGGAGTAAGAAGCAATGAACTAGATATCTTTGACTTCGACTTGACGAAGAAAGTGTACGGACGCCAAATGCATGAGACAGTGATCGGTATGGGATCCGATGTCCGACCCACACAAGAGGATCGTCGGAGTGGAAACAATTCTCAACGATTCACTGATCGGTTGTTGGAGGAGAATGAATAGCTAAAGGAGGATGTGAGACACATGGCGTTCACAATTGAGGAAATTCAAATGAGGAATATAGAAAGAGTGGAAATGATTAGTGAAATGGAAAAAAAAGGGATAGAGAAAGATCGCAAAGGAAGAGTCAAATGGAAGCGGAGAGGATGCAAATGACGCAAAGAATGGAGAAATATGAACAACAAATTGAATTCTTAATGACAAACCCTCCCCCAGCTAGTTAGTACATTATAATTTTTGAACAATTATAAATGTTTTGGTTCGACTGATGACAGGTTGTTTGAATGATTGGGTTTGGTTTAGAATTTTGGAATTATAATGATCTTTTGGTTTATGAATATTGTTGTATATGTATTGGTTTGGCTGAACAGGTTTTAGTTACGCACAAAACGATCACCCTATTTGAGACATTTATAAAACATATGATGAGCCCAAACAAGAAATCCAAGAACACCTGTACTGATCATAGCATAAACCATGCCTAGATACCCGAAGACCGGTTTTCCCGAAAAAGTAGAAACGATATGACTTATAGGCAATACCGAGAGTTATTTAAAAAACTCTCGGATTTTTCCTCGCAAGAAAAACCGAGAGTTATTTGAAAAACTCTCGGTTCTTCCTTAAAATAAAACCTGAGAGTTATTTGATAAACTCTCGGTTTTCCCTTACAAGAAAACCCGAGAGTTATTTGAAATACTCTCGATTTTTCTTACAAGGGAAAAACCGAGAGTTTTTCAAATAACTCTCGGTTTTTTTTGTGAGGGAAATCCGAGAGTTTTTCAAATAACTCTCGGGTTTTCTTGTAAGGAAAAACCGAGAGTTTTTAAATAACTCTCGTTTTTTTTTCTAGTATCTAAACCGAGAGATTTATGAAATTTCTCGGAAAACACCCAATTAGATTTACCGAAAATTGCAATATCGACAAATGTCGAGAGTTATCCAAACTCTCGGTATTATATCTATACCGACAGATATAGGGCCATTACCGAGAGTTTATACTCTCGGTAATGACCCTCTTTTCACCAGTGATAGTATCAAGTTTGAATAAGTGATAGTATCAAGTTTGAACAAGGGAAGATTTTTTTGTCAAATAATTTTCAGGGTTTTATTTTTTTTCTCTGTTTTTATTTTATTTATTTTTTAAATCAAGTTTTTATTAATTAATAACAAAAATATTTTTTCCAAAACAAAGAGAAATAATAAGAATAAAGATTGTAATACATGGAATAAAAAGAACCAAACATCAACAAACAAAAATAAAATGAAATGATACATAATTTGGAACAACAAAATCTAAAATTTATTTAAAATAATTAAACGATATATATAAATAAAATAAAAATAATAATTTAATATTTTGAGTAATGTGTGATTGATAAAAAAAAAAAAAAAAGTTAAATAATGTTTGATTGTATAAAAATATTAAAAAATCCATACCGAAAAAGGCCTTGCCAAACTAAAAAGGTTAATAATTAGTGTACGTAATTCATTGATGGTTACACCAAATATTATCGAGATTAGACTTAGATCACTAAAAACAATATTAATAATCTTTCCTTATAATTACATCAATCATGCATGCTGGCTGTACGTTTATTTGTCAAGATTAAGATTAAGATTAATATAGGTAAATATTTTATTATAAAATTAAATTAAAAGTTTTAAAATCTATATATTATTTAAGATAAATATTTATATTAAAGAATATAATTTTTTTTATAATATTAGATTTATTAATATAAATAACTGAATAAAACATAGCTAAATATGGAAAGAGCTGTGTTATTATATATACATATATTGTTCATTCTTCATATAAAAATGTCATTTAGTTATTTTTAAATAAATGTATTTTATTTGATATAAATATATAGTTAATTATATAATTATAAGATCACAATGTCAATTTAATAACAAGTATAGGCCAACCCATGGCGGGACGGGTCTACCCACTAAAACTCACGGGTTGAAAATTCTCAACCCAAAGTGGGTTGCGGGTTAAGTAGGCCAACCTAGCCGGCAGGTTGTTTCATTACAAATAAAAATAAATAAAAGTATTAATAATTCTAAAAAACAAGAGTTCAAAACATGATCAAATAGTCATAATACACCAAACAAAAGTTTTCTCTATCGTTACACATTAATTGACTAAATAATTCAACAAAGTAACTAAAATTTGAAAAATTATAAAATATAAATTTTAGTAAAGTCAACATTCTTTAAATATCATCAATCGAGATATAATTCATGTCAAATTCTTCTCCTGCATCGTCTTTCTTTTCCATGTCTGCATTAGCATCCTCTATAACATTTTATCCATGTTTGGACAATATTGATGTAACTATTATGTTGTCTTCTTGATTTTTATCTACATATGAAATATACAAAAATGAAGGTAGTTAAAAATTTAAATCAAAATAAACTAATATATGAAGTCACAAATAAGTCAAGAACATAATTAAAAATTTGTTAATAAAATTACCGATAACATATCCATATAACCAATTGCGAGTACAAATAAGAGCTTGCACATTTTCAGGAAGAGTGGAACTTCTATACTTGGTAAGCACCCGAGCACCAATGGAAAAAGTTGATTTTGATGCCACAGTAATTATAGGAATAACCAAAACATCACATGCCATAAGTGAAAGGATTGAGTATTGATTGTTGCAGTCTGGAACCAAGTTTGAATTCACGAACCCTTGAAGGCGAGAACGAAGAGAAGAAAGGATGAACAAATAAGTAGTCGGCGGCCGGTGACGAAGTATTTCTAGGAGAGAAAAAAACTAGGGTTATGCGACATATGCCTAAAAGGCTATAAATCCGATTACATAATTTTTGACAACCCGTGGGCCAACCCAAGTTTGACCCGCCTAGGCCCGCGACCCGAACGGGTTGACCCATGTAGATCCACATACAAATGAGTTGCTAATATTTCAACCAAATCCGTCTAAATTATTTGACGGGACGGATCAACACAACGAGCGTAACTCAAATTAAGGACTCTTTTTACGTGATAGAAGTGGTTGTCTAGTTATATGATTTACTTGAGTTATATAGACCAACTATCAAATAAATAAATATAAATTATTAGAAAGAATTAAGTTGACAATTTTTCATACTTTTATGTGTACTAATAATCTTAGTTAATTTAATATCAAGATATTTATTACACCGAATTATCAAAATTAAATATTCTCATCATGAGTTCTTTGTATTAATATTATTTTAATTAATATAATTAAAATTGATCATATTTAAAAGAATAAAAGTATGAAAAATTGTGTAATAAAGATTTCTTTTTCATCCAATGAAAAGTTTTTTGTTTTAATTAAAAATATAATTGGGTGATTAGATTTTGGTGTAATTTATTAGTGTATAATTTTGCTTAAGGTTTTTATTTTTCATCACCATTTTTTTAAATGAAAGTATAAATTAGATAATAGTAACTAACTAAGTTAGTTTAAACTTATGAAACTAAAAGTCTCATATTCCACTGAGAATTTGAGAAATTGAGACGGTGTTACAAAGGTGAGATGTCCCTATATTTAAAATTTTGCTTAAAATTAGTTAATTATGTGTTAATAAAATCTAATTAATTTTAAATATAAAAACTAAATAAATAAGAAATAAAGTATGAAGTGAATATTAAAAAATTAGAAACAACTTAATATATGTGATTTTCTCTTATACAATTATTATAATCAAATTGCATTATTTCCCACTAACTATACCCCATGAAGCATGACAATAATTTAATGAAAACAATCTGGATTATATCTAATAAGATATTTTAAACTAGATTCTCAAATAATATTATTTTTAAATAAAAAAAATAAAAACAAAGCTCCAATTTTTTAGACTTGAGTTTTTTTAAATCAACTTCAATTGTAACATTAATATTCATTACAATAAAATAAAACTTAAAAACATAAAATAACTTATAAGCTAGGAGTGAAGTCAACATTATCGGGCTCAAATCTGCTTTTCAGATTTGGTGATCCACCCTACACCACTTTTACAAAAATTGGTTAGTTTATAGAATAAGTCAAAATGAATGAAAAGAGAGAATGAAAAGTTAAAGGTGGTATAGGGTGGAGCTGGAACAAGATCTAAGGTACTAAAAAAACCACCTATAATATAAAAATAAAAATAAAAATAAGAAGTAATTTATATTTTTTTTCCTTAAATTTTGCACGCATTTTTAAATTATTCTTTAAAGAATATATTGTTTTTATTTTGTTCATATACTATAAAATTATAAAATAAATATGAAACACATTTTAATTATCTTTAAAAATTAACACAATTAGTTATATATATATATATATATATATATATATATATATATATATAATTTATTATTGTTTTATTTTTATCAAATATTTTTCTTTCTTTTCTTTCAGATATTTATATAATATATATTTGAAATAATATAATTACTTAAAATAAATATTAATAAAATATATATATATATATATATTACACTATTTAAAATATATCAAAATATCATCTAGTATATTTTTAATTGATGTTTTAAAACTATTAATTATTTCTATAAATTTCTATAATATCATAAAATATAATAAATATTGGTAATATATATATATATATATATATATATATATATATTTAAACATCAAACAAAATAATCAATAATATTATATTTTATATATTTATTATTTTAATTATAATACTACATATAATTTATATATTATAAAAAAATGATAGGATTTAATTAAAATAAAAGTAAGTTTAAAAAAAATAATAATTAAAATTATTAATTATTATATTTTGTATTGATAAAAATATTAATTATTCTTATAAATATATATAATAAATTCATAAAATAATATATATATATATATATTTGAATTACGGAGAACTGACATAATACCCTAAGTTATGACCACGTTTCAACACAAAACACTTCCAGGTTGAATTGAATCTGTAATATTTTGGTCTTTTAAGCCGATTCCTACCACTGAGCTACCTTGGTGTGTTAAATATTAATAACATAAGAAAAATTTCAATTTTATTTAAAAAGTTTGAGCGAAGTGTCAAAATTATTTATCAAGTCGCAAAATTATATTTTTGTATATAAAGTTGTCAAAAAATGTCAAAAATAAATAAGATAATAGAAGTAATCTAACGGTGTTAAATTTGTATCCATGTGGCATCCATGTATTTATTTTATATTTTTTAAACTATTTTTCTTTATCATTTCAAACAAACCTAGACTCAATAAATAAATAAAACTACCTTATCTTTTTTTTACAGACCTAACTTTTCTCCATTCCTCACTTCACCAACAGTCGATGTCGCCGACCTCTTCACTAGCAACTATCGTCATCGCCCTCTTCACTGGAAGTCGTCATCGTCGCTCTCTTCGCCCTCTTCACCAACAGGTCATCATAACCATTCTCTTGACCGCGACAATAGTTGGTTCATCGCGACCTTCGCCGCAATCCTAATATTGATCGACGTGAAGAAATATTAGTTTTATCATACCTAGTTTCTCTTGATAAATGTATAAACTCTTTTTGAATTTAATATTTGTGTTTAAAGAGATTATTGTGGTCTGAAGTTTAATATGATAGATTGAAGTAGTTATAGAAATCTACTATGCTTGGAAACTAGTTACATAAACATGTTTGGAAAACTAGTTACAGAAACTTGTTTGGGCATTACATCAATCAAGAGTTTTCCATTGTTTTATTTTCTAATAGTTGCATTTGAGTTTTTTTCTTCTATTTTAGAATAAACTGTTTGGATATTACATCAATCAAGAAGCTTTTATCGTTCCATATGGATGCAAATAAAGATTGAAGTAGTTACAAAAACCTACCATACTTAAAAATTATTTATAAAAATCTGTTTGGACAATTAGTAACAGAAACCTATTCTAGCATTACATCAATCAAGAGTTTTCCATTGTTTTATTTTCCAGTAGTTGGATTTGTAGTTATTCAGCATGTTTATGTCTTTTGAAAATTGTTATTTGTAGTCAATTAAATTTGTTTGTCATTTTAATATGTATACTAACTTTTCTCTTGTTTTCCTTTTTCAGTTCGCGATAATATATATTGTCTATAAATCACGGAGGAACATTTTACATGTGTCCTGATGAAGCGACACAATATGTCAATGAATTAGAACACCCAATAATTATAGGTAATTTGGACATATTTTCATACTGGGATATTTTTGAGATGATTATAAATTTGGGGTATACAAATGTCGACAATAATAATAAATTATATTATTGTATACTTAGTCTTATCTCCATCAGTGGAGACAAAGAAATCTTGAAAGTATCTTCCTATTTAGTCAAGCATAAACATGTTTCTGTTTACCTGGTGAATGAACTCGAACAACCATTGTCTATTGAGAATGATACGATCTTATATTTAGAAGGAGAACAAGTTGAAGTTGAAGAAAGTGAATGAGTTGAAACTGAAACGGAAAAAAAAACGAGTTGAAGAAGAAGAACTGATTGAAGTTGAAACTGAAAAAGAAGAAGAATCGATTGAAGTTGAAGAAGAAGAAAGTGATAGTGAAGTAGATTCGACATATGTTCAATCTGTTAATGAAGAATAAAGTGTTGATTTTAGCAAAAAAACATATGATGATTCGGATGTGGGGAGCTTCACTGATGGGATGAGATAGATGTGAACCTCGATATTTTAATATCGAGAATTTAGAGAATGAACCAATGAAAAAACCAAGTAGAAGATATGCATTTAATCCAAATGATCATGGTACTACAAAGTTTGTAACATGTATGACATTCAATATAAGTGTTTTGGTAACCATGTAATTGGCATTGGAAATGGAATGGGGGGTCCATTTCCAATTCTTAAGTTTGGTAGACCCTTTAATATTAAGAATTGAAATTAGAATTCCAATGGAATTCAATTTAGTGTAATTTTACGGTTCTCAATTCCACTCTTTTTAGCTCGGAATTGTAATTCCAAAATTTATTGTTTATGTTTTTTCAAATAAAATAACTTATTATTTTATCATTTAAAACACAATTCCTAATAGTAACACAAGTTTCTTGTATAATGATCAGGGTTCGATAGATATCATAAAATTTTCAATTGATAATTTTTATTTTTAATTTAGGATGTTAAAATATCAAACCGATGACTACTTTCTTTTTTTAATTTAGTAAATTAATATTTTGAACTGATATATATTTTTTTAAGAGGAGTGATAGGGGGAGGGAATTTGAGGGAGAGAGAATGACTTGACATCACCTCATTAATTGAAAAAAATGATAAAGTAGGAAGAAAGAGAGAAGAGAGGGAAATTATTTAATTTTTTCAGTCAATCATATTGCCGCCACGTTATTCCCTCACCAAATTCTCTCCCTCAATCATTTCTCTTTTTTTAATTTAAGAAGTTAACATGTTAAACCGATATTTTGTTTTTAAATTTAGAAAGTTAAAATGTCGAACTGATATATTTTTTTATAAATCAAGTTAATATATTGAACTGATATGTTTGTAATAAAAATTGAAACTTAAAAAATTCTCTTAACACTCGAACTATCATAATTAGTTAGGTCAAATTAATATTTTAATTAAATAGATAATATATATTAAAATTATTTCTATTAGATATTTTTTTTTCAAACATGAGAATTGAGATTGAATTACAATTTTATAGTTTTCTCAAACATGGAAATTGAATTATAATTCAATGTCAATTCTTATGAAATTGGAATTAGAATTCAAATATCAATTCCAATTCAAATTCTACCCATCCAAATATACCCTAAAAGAAGACGTTAAATTAGCTATAACTGAATATAGTTGTGCTAATAAATTTTCTTTGAGGTTAAGTGTTGTTAATAAAATGAACATCGAAACAATATGCAGTAAGGATAGTGTACTTGAACAATGTTCATTAGCAAAGATAACACAACAAATACTCAAATACTCTGATGATCAAGAAAATTCAATCTGAGCATACTTGTTATACGGTTAACAAGATTGGTTTAGTAACAACCAAATTCATTGCCTCCAAATTCGATAACAATATAAGGATAGATACTTGTGACTTTGAAGGCAAATCAGTATGTTCCAATTACAAATTTAGTTACGAATCTAGTTACAAAGATCAAAATAAAATTGAAAATAATGTTGAAAATTACAAAATAATATATCATTCAAAAAAACTCGTTAAAATTAACCTGAAAAAGGAGTTACCTCGTTCCTGCCAAATGTTTTTCATTTGTTTTGCTTGAAGATATCCCAAAAGGTAGACCCTTAAACTAAATAGTTGTAAATTCAAATATCATCTCTTTAACCTTTAAACTCAATATTATCTCATTACAATAATAACAATTAACTTATTAAGAAAAATGCAGCAATGGAGTATGGTAAAAAAGGAAACATGTATCAGTTAAAATTATTTATTACAGTAGCAAGAATGATTTCTAATGAATACAGGAGATAATGAATACCCGAGATGATGAATTGAAAAATCAAATTTTTGTAACTAGTTTTTTTCCTAAAGAGAATAGGTTTTTATAATTAGTTTTCTAAACAATAATCCCTCGACACTTCAATTTATCAAATTAAATTTCAGACTATAATAATTCATTTAAACACAAATATTGACATTAAAAAATTATTTATATATTCATATTATGATAAAACTAATTTTTGATAATAGACCAACTACTATCGCGGTTATCGCGGTAAAGAGAATGGTTACGACGGACGGCGGTTACTGGTGTGGTGAAGAAGGCGAAGAAGACGAAGACGGTTGTTGGTGAAGAGGTCGGCAACGGCGGACTGTTGGTGAAATGAGGTATGAGGTAAGTTAGGTTAGTAAAAAATAAGGAATTTTATTTATTTAATGAGTCTAGGTTTGTTTGAAATGAAAAAGAAAAATAACTTATAATAAATATAAAATAAATTTGTGGATGCTACATAGATACAAATCTAACCTCGTTAGATGATTTCTGTTATCTTATTTATTTTTGACAATTTTATATACAAAAATAGAATTTTACGACTTTATAAATAAATTTGACACATCCCTCCAACTTTGTAAATAAAATTGACATTTTATATATATATATATATATATATATATATATATATATATATATATATATATATATATGGATATATAAAATTAAAATAATTAATTCCATCAATTTTTAAATAATTAATAAATATTTATTATTTAAATTTATAATATTATTATAATTCTATATTTTGTATAGGTGGTAGATTAGGGTGGGTGGTAAGGCTCAGATTGCGGCCAATCTTCCTAACCGGGCCGAACTTAGAGCGCGTGAAATTCATCATTACTTCATAAGGGCGTTGAGACCATATCATGTTATCTTCCGTGTTGTCACACATAATACATAATGTTATTATGGTTAAAAATAATAATAATAAATATTATTCTTTAATAGAAAAAAGTAATTATATTATATAACAAAGTTATAATAATAAAAAATCATTAAAAGAAAATTCAATAAAAAATTAAAAATTGAGAATCAAAATAATAATAAAATATTTTTATTTAAAAAAATATATATCAAGCAAAATCATATACTATATATTAACAAAAAAAAAAAAAAAAAAAAAAAAAAAAAAAAAAAAAAAAAAAAAAAAAAAAAATCCAAACTTTTTTACAAAAACAAGAAAAAAAATCAATTACCACCACTAGGCCAACAACATCACATACAACAATATAAAATAATACATAAAAGATAAAACAATTTAATATATAATTCTAATATATATATATAATATATATATATATATATTTGTTAAAATTAATAATAATTTAGAATAAATATTAAAATATAAGCTAAATAAATATCAATATAATAATAATTTATAATAAAATATTTTAAATTGATATATATAAATTTATTAATAATTTTGAAAATAAATATTAAAATTATTAAAAATTTAGTAGTTATAAATGAAGAGATATATATAAAAGTTTATTAGATAAGATATAGTAATCAATAACAAGGAGTTAACATCTGGTATAGCACTTTCCATGATCATGACATCTCCAATCATGGACGATCTTATCGCCGTAGAGGATTACGTTGCCACGGCGATAATCGGAAGAGGGTCCAATTCCACCGTCTGGAAGGCGAAGCATCGGACGTCCGGACAGGTTGTGGCGCTCAAGCAGGTCCCTCTCTGCAAACTTACTAGAAACCTCCGTGATTCCTTAGACTGCGAGGTCACTTTCTTGTCCAGCGTTAACCATCCCAATATCATCCACCTTCTCGACGTCTTTAAGGTTTATCTATTGATTCTGATTACAAGTTACCAGTAAGAGTGATGATCTTCTTAAGTGAAATGATCTTGCTTAAATTAATTCTGCAATTGGAGACTATTTTAGGCTGATGGATGCGTATTCTTGGTTCTGGAATTCTGTGCTGGTGGAAACCTAGCTTCATACATTAAACTTCATGGGAGAGTTGATGAACAATTAGCTAGGAATTTCATGAGACAGCTTGGTAATTATGATTGGATTTCTTTTGATATGTCTTATTAAATTAATGAACTTTTTAGTGATTTCTTCTTCAGAATCCTTTTGTTGCAGGAGCTGGTTTAAAAGTATTGAATACCCATCACATTATTCATAGAGATTTGAAACCTGAGGTATTATTTGTATATACTACAGTATGGATTGGATTATTCATGGATTACTGCAGACCATCAAATTCTCTTTTAAAAGCTGGAAAATGTTTAGTTATAAGTTTATTCCTTTGTCAATTTAGTGTAGTTTAGTGGTTAGAATGTTCTGCTTCTTAAACAGAAAGTCCCTGATTTGACCCCTACCTACTTGGTGCTCTTCAGAAAAGAAGTTTAATATATAACCCCTTTTGCAATCAGAATATTCTACTATTGGGTACTCAAAATGATCTGGTGCTAAAAATAGCTGATTTTGGTCTCTCGAGGTATACTTCAAAGTTACCATTAGTTCCAAATTTCCTGTTATTAATTGTATTGTATTTTTCGAAACCTTAAAACAGAATTCTGCATCCAAACAACAATGCTGACACAGTTTGTGGCTCCCCATTCTACATGGCTCCTGAAATCTTGGGATTTCAACCATATGATGAGAAGGTATACAACCTTTTATTTTGTTTTAGTAAACATGTTTTCTGCAGTGAATTTAGTAATATAACAAGAGCTGTGATTTAAGACTGAGATTGGATACCCTTCGATCTGCTCAGTTCTATTAAGAATCATGACTTAGGGGGTGGCTTCCTTTGCAGGTTGATATGTGGAGTTTGGGCATTATTCTTTTTGAATTGCTTCATGGTTACCCACCATACCGTGGTAGGACAAATGTTCAGGTAGCATTTTAAGTACTTGGTATAGAAGTTGATTCAATAAAATGTGGAAGTAATGTAAGTTAATAAATATTTGGGGATTAAAATTGTATTTTAGACGCTTTTATAGATTACCAAGTTAAGTCTTTCATAGCTAGTATACTACTAAACTAAGTCTTCATTTGAGTTGAATCTAAAATTTTGGAATCAATAAATCTAAAATTCAAAAATAATGAAAAAAATAGTGCATTGAATGATTCTCATCTTTTCCATTACAGCTGCTGCAGAATATTAGGTCATCTACATGCTTGCCTTTTTCAGAGCTTGTTCTAACACATTTACAACCTCATTGTGTTGATATCTGTTCAAGGTTACTCTGTGTAAATCCAGGTCTTGTATCCTAACTTATTGTTCCCCAATATAATCAACCATATGTTATGCCCTGACTGTTATTTTATTCTTTGCAGGGAATCGTTTTTCATTTGATGAGTTCTATCATCACGAGTTCTTAAGAACGTAGCTTGAAACTGAAAGCTATTCATGAATTTCGTGCAGATTTTGCCAAAGGTGACAAACTTTTCTCATGTTTGAAGATTTTAATGGTTTAATCTTTCATTTTCCTAAAAGCATGAGTTTATTCTCTACTTCTTATCATTTGTTTACTTGACTTGAAATCCTTAAAGGCCTTTATAGCAATGTAACTATCTCTTGATTCCAAGTGTTAACTCACTCAAGCTTATCAATCACAGACTCTATATGGAAAAGACTGGATATGACTTATGAGATTCTTGACCATCAGACTACCTAAAGAAAGGACAAATTCATATGCGACAAAGAAGAGATGGAGTTGGAAAACCACAACATGAACCAGAATGTCTCACCTGAGGCTTGGACTAAGAAACTTATCATATTGAGGTATGAGATTTGATTCTCATTGAAATCAGGATTGAGGGGAGTAAGCTAACCCCAACATCCAAGTCTTAAGGGATAAACATCAATAAATTAAGGTTATTTGAGAACTAGTATTTTATCACAATCACTTTTGAAATTGACAGATTAAAAAGTGAGAGTGATTTTGTTTTCATTTGGTATGAAATATGTCATTGAAGTAGATACAACTTTTTTTAAGTGAAAGAGGAATGAAAAAAAGTGGTTTTTTGATAGATCTAAGCTTAAATAAAAATTGATCAATTTTTTCTAGCAAACAGGATTGATTTTGAAGAAAATGATTTTTTATTTTATTTTAACAAATAAGCTTAATTCAATGATCTGAAAGAGACATAAAATTGGTATCTCATTCCGATCAATGATCTGTGTAAGTCACCACCATTTTGTATGCTCGTCTCTCAACCGGATCAGCATCAAATCTATATTGAGGTTCGTTCAGATGACAACAAACATAGACTAAGGCACCATGAGATCTGATGTTCTCATTGAAGAAATCACATAGATTGAAGTTGGGGTCATGGCGGAGTTATGCTAGCCTCTTCGAGGATTAGTCTACATGAGATCAAGTTGAATAGGACACCCTGGTTTTTCTTTTTTAAAATGTAATTTTTATTTAAATAAGTGCAAAATGAGTTCAAACGTTACAAACAAAGCAAGAAATAAGAAAACAAGAATAGGAGACCTTGGTCTTAATGAAAAAAACATAAATTGGTATCTCATTAGGATCAATGATTTGGGTGTGAGACACTGTTTTGTATGCCCCATTTCTCAATCATCTCATGATCAAATCCATACTATGAAGTGAGATTTGCCTAAAGGTGTGGGAGGTAGGATTGCTCTTCATGCTCAGAGCTTGGGGCTCAAAAAATGGTATTGAAGAAGGATCTTTTATGTTTTTCATCCAGCCACAGATTTATGCCAAATGTATCTAGATTCGTATCCCAAAAGGCGCTGGTATTTCTATCCAGATCTAGATACATACTAACTCCATTACATTCAACTCCACTGGACTGTTGTTGGGCCTTTGGGTCCAGCCTAATTAGACATTTAATAAAACAAGCAAAACTTAAAATGTTGCTCAATCTATCACTTTTAGAGAGAGAAGCCATTCTGCAAAGAAGAGAAGAAATAGATGAGAATAAACAGAGGAAGAAGAAGAGAAGGAGGCAGTAGATCTCTTACATTTTCACCTTTAGGTTCCAATTTCTTGTTGTCTTATATCTAGACTAGCTTGAGTCTAAATAAAATTGGTTTTCTCTGTTTGTATGCCTCAACTTTGGGTTTAAAGTTGAGAAGAACATTTGTATCTGTTTCTTGCTTATAGTGAAATTTGTTGGTTGGTCCCGTGGTTTTTTACCCTCCAGGTTGAGAGGGTTTTCCACGTAAATTTGGTGTTGTTTTATTCTGTGTTTGATCTTCTGTTTTAGACTTGGATAACCTGTGAATTTACCATCTCACATTGCTAGATTACAGTATAAAAGTATTCTTCGTATCAAAATTCCCAACAAGTGGTATCAGAGCTGTTAGGTTTATTTTGAAGAGTGCTTTTGTAGGTTGAGATGGAAGGCAATAGCACAATGATCCGGTTGACAAATAATAACTGACAGATTTGGAAATCCAAGATGGAGGATATCCTTTACTGTAAAGACTTGTATGAGCCGGTTGAAGGAGATAGTGCAAAGCCAAAAGATATGTCTAACAGTGATTGGACAAAATTGAACAGGAAAGCAGTCGGCACAATCAGACAGTGGCTTGATGATAGCGTGTACCACCATGTAGCAAGTGAGAAGAGTGCACATGAGTTGTGGAAGAAGCTGGAGTCATTGTATGAGCAGAAAACAACAGGTAACAAAGCGTTTCTGATTCGAAAGTTAGTAAATCTGAAATTCAGAGAAGGTGCAGGTGTTGCTGAGCATTTAAATGAGTTATAGAGCTTGATTAATCAATTGTCAGTGATGGAGATGACTTTAGAAGATGAGTTGCAAACTTTATTGCTCTTGGGATCATTGCCCGACAGTTGGGAGACATTGGTTGTGACAGTTAATAATGCAGCTCCGAATGGTGTTCTTACTATGAGTATAGTTACTAGCAGCTTGTTCAATGAGGAGACAAGAAGGAAGTCAACTAATACAAATAGTGCATAGGCTCTTGTCACAGAGAACAGGGGAAGAGCTGAATACCGACAACAATCAAGAGACCATGGCAAGTCCAGAGGCAGATCAAAATCTAAGGGAAGACAGTGTTATCATTGTGGTAAAGAAGGTCACATAAAGAAAAATTGTAGAGCCTGGAAAAGACTTCAGAATGAAGAAAAAAATCAGAAGAAAGATGATGAGATCAGAAATACCACAGCCACAGTAACTGCAGATGATGTAGTAATTCTTTCTTGTGAAAAAGAACAATATCTACATGTAGAAAGTCACAAAGGAGTTGAGTGGATAGTTGATACAGGTGCTTGCTATCATGCTACACCAAATAGAGAGTTCTTCATGACTTACAAGGCTGGAGATCTTGGTACAGTGAAGATGGGTAATACTAGTCACTCGAGCATTGTGGGTATTGGTGATATTTGTTTGCAGACAGAGCTGGGACATTAGTTAACACTGAAAAATGTGCGACATATTCCTGATTTGCGTCTAAACTTGATATCAGGTGATGCATTGGATAAAGATGGATTCAAGCATTATCTTGGTAGTGGGGAATGGAAGCTCAGTAAGGGATCAATGATTGTAGCAAAAGGGAAGTCATGGCACTCCTTATACCGAACCCATGTGAAGATACTCAAGAATGTGTTGAATGCAGTACAAGCTGAAAACTCTTTAAATCTGTGGCATCAACGTCTCGGCCACATGAGTGAGAAAGGGTTACGAATTCTGGTGAGATAGCTTCACATCCCCTCAACCAAAGATGAGGTTCTGGATTTATGCAACTATTGCCCATTTGGTAAGCAATACAGAGTCTCTTTTAGTCAAACATCAGAAAAGAAACAGAATGTGTTGGACTTGGTTTATTCTGATGTGTGTGGTCCTTTTGAGGAGGAGTCATTGGGTGGCAATCGATACTTTTTAACATTTATTGATGATGCATCTAGAAAGGTGTGGGTTTATTTCATGAGAACGAAAGACCAGGTATTTAATTACTTTCAAGAGTTTCATGTCATGGTAGAAAGAGAGACAGACAATAAGCTGAAATGTTTTCGCTCTGATAACGGGGAAGAGTATATTTTCAAGGAGTTTAAAGCATATTGTGTAAAATATGGAATTCGACATGAGAAAACAGTGCATGGAACTCCACAACACAATGGTGTGGCTGAGAGAATGAATCGCACAATTGTAGAAAAGGTGATATGCATGCTAAAGTTGACAAAGTTGCCAAAACAGTTTTGGGCAGAAGCAGTTCGCACAGTTTGTTATCTCATAGACATGTCACCCTCTGTTCCTTTAAAGTTTGAAATACCAGAAAGAGTATGGTCTAAGAAGAATATTTCATACTCGCATCTAAGGGTGTTTGGATTCAAAGCATATGTGTATATTTCAAAGGAGCAAAGATCCAAGTTGGATGATAAAGCAATTCCATGTATTTTCCTTGGGTATGGAAATGAGGAATTTGGGTAGATTATGGGACCCAGAAAAGAAGAGAATTGTTAGATGCAGAGATGTTGTGTTCTTCGAGGGTCAGAATGGGATAAATCCAGAAATCATTGAGAACTCAGAAAGAGTTGATGAGTCCATAGAACTCATACCAATTCCTTCACATGTACAATCAACAGTAACAGATGAAGATGAACATAATGAAGAAGCCACTGAGGAAACCTCTGACATGAATGGTAATAATGATGATGAGACTGTTTATGATGTTCATGGGCAGGGGGAGCAACATCATCATGAAGAGCCAGAAGAGACTCCATTAAGAAGGTCTGAAAGAGAGCACCAACCTTCTAAAAGGTACCTTTCTTCAGAGTATATACTATTGACAAAAGAAGGAGAGCCAAAAAGTTTTCAGGAGGCACAAGTTCATAAAGACAAAGTTAAGTGGCAGAATGCAATGAAAGATGAGATGAAGTCATTGCAAGAGATGGGCACATATGAGCTGGTGGAACTTCCTAAGGGCCGAAAGGCATTGAGAAACAAATGGGTGTTCAAGATAAAGAGAGATGAAAATGGAGAAATTATGAAGTACAAAGCTCGACTTGTTGTAAAGGGTTTTGGACAGAAACAGGGCATCGACTTTGAGGAGATTTTCTCACCAGTGATAAAGATGACTTCCATTCGTACAGTGTTAGTGTTAGGTCTAGTAGCTAACTTAGACATTGAGCTTGAGCAACTTGATGTAAAACTGCATTTCTTCATGGTAACTTGAAAGAGAGATCTACATGGTGCAACCAGAGGGTTTTGAAATGAAATGAAATGAGAACATGGTTTGAAAATTGAAGAAGAGTCTATACGGTTTGAAACAAGCTCCGAGACAGTGGTACAAGAAATTTGACTATTTTATGATGAGTCATGGGTACCAGAGAACCAAGGCAGATCCGTGTGTTACTTCAAAAGATTTTCTAATGAAAAGTTTCTAATCCTTTTACTTTATGTTGATGATATGTTGATTGTAGGACATGATGCTGAGAAAATAGCAATGTTGAAGAACGAGATGTCCAAGACATTTGATATGAAGGACATGGGCCAAGCACGTCAGATATTGGGAATGCAGATTACTCGTGACAGAAAGGCTAAGAGACTTTGGTTGTCACAAGAGAAGTACATTGAAAGGGTGTTTGAAAGATTCAACATGCAAGGAGAAAAGGAAGTAAGTTGTCCTAGCCATTTTAAATTGAGCAAGAAGATGTGTCCATCAACAGAGAAAGAAAATGATGAAATGTCAAGTGTTCCATACTCCTCAACTGTAGGGAGTTTGATGTATGCAATGGTTTGCACTAGGCCAGATATCGCGCATGCAGTCGGTGTGGTAAGTAGGTTCCTCTCTAATTCAGGAAAACAACATTGGGAAGCAGTGAAGTGGATTCTTAGATATCTAAGAGACACTTCCAATTTGTGTTTGAGTTTTAGAAATGGTAAAGCTGTGTTAGAAGGTTACACAGATGCTGATATGGCTGGAGATCTAGATCACAGAAAATCCACTTCGGGTTATGTGTTTACTTTTGCAGGGGGAGCCGTGTCATGGCAATCCAAGTTGCAGAAATGTGTGGCTTTATCAACAACAGAAGCAGAATACATTGCAGCAACTGAAGCTGGTAAGATTTCTCCTAGAGCTTGGTATGCAACAAGAAGATGCAATTGTTTTCTATGATAGCCAGAGTGCCATAGATTTGAGCAAAAATGCTACATATCATTCCAGAACTAAGCATATTGATGTGAGGTTTCATTGGTTAAGAGATGTAATAGAAAACCAACAGATGAAGCTGAAGAAAATCCACACGGATAAGAACCCATCAAACATGTTTACGAAGATTGTTCCAAAAGACAAGCTCGAGCTCTATTGTCAGCTTGTCGGCATGAATACCAAGTGATGACTTGAAGATCGGTGTGTCTCTCTCCGTGGGCTGGAGGGGGAGATTGTTGAGCCTTTGGGTCCAGCCCAATTAGGCATTTAATAAAACAAGCAAAACCTAAGAATGCTGCTCAATTTATCACTTTTAGAGAGAGAATTCATTCTGCAAAGAAGAGAAGAAACATAGGAGAATAAACAGAGGAAGAAGAAGAGAATGAGGCAGTAGATCTCTTACATTTTCACCTTCAGGTTCCAATTTCTTGTTGTCTTATATCTAGACTAGCTTGAGTCTAAATGAATTTGGTTTTCTCTGTTTGTATGCCTCAACTTTGGGTTTAAAGTTGAGAAAAACATTTGTATCTGTTTCTTGCTTATAGTGAAATTTGCTGGTTGGCCCCGTGGTTTTTTACCCTCCAGGTTGAGAGGGTTTTTCACGTAAATCTGGTGTTGTTTTGTTCTGTGTTTGATCTTCTGTTTTAGACTTTGATAACCTGTGAATTTACCATCTCACATTACTAGATTACAGTATAAAAGTATTCTTCGTATCAAAATTCCCAACAACTGTCAGAAGCCAAGACAGTAAAAAAGTGGATGGGGTTTCAATACCTATCAAGAAATGAATGTTCAAAGCTCTCAAAGTGAAAAGGATGATAATAATGATGATGTTGACAAAAAAAAAAAAAAAAAAAAAAAAAAAAAAAAAAAAAAATCAAAGAAGAAGATGGATTCAGAACTGGACAGCAATTGAAATTCCAAAGGTTGTAAAGGTAAGCCAACTTTGAACAAAAAAATGAATGATTGAATGTGAAACAAGACAAACTATTTCTGGCAAAAAAAAGGCTATTACAATTATGTTGTTGAATATACTTTTTGACCCGAATACTATTTTCCAAGAAGGCTTCAAAATCAGACTTCCGTAGATTCAATATTTGTGAAACGGGTGAATACAAAGATCCATCAATCATCCTTAAGAGCTGAAACATCATAATGAACTTGCAATGAGCCTTACATTTTAGACCAAATGTTTCAGAATTGACTCCCCCTAAAATCATTACTATAAAATAGGTTATAATTGTGGGGTTGTGCTAGCTACCCTGAGATTGAACCAATGAACTGAAAATTAAATGTGAGGTTTTTGCTCCTTACTGCAATCGATTTGGGGCATATTCTTATGTTTCTATGGATCCAGATCAAGTTTGTGTACGACTTTATTCAATTTTCAAATGGGATCTTATCTAAGTTCACATCTACAAACAATAAAAAAAAAAAGAATCTTTGAGTTCAAATCTGAATGGCTCAAAAGATGTGGGCGTGCAAGCATATAAGAGTAGTGATTATCTTGAATGGAATTGAATTGACATCATTATTAGTAAAGGTGAAAGTAAGCAAGGAAAAGAAAAGATAGCTAGCCAAAGCAAAAGCCATGCATGCCTTCTAAAAAGAGAAAGGGTTTGTTTGATCTTTGGTTATTTCAAAATAATTAAAATATTCATACTATTTTGTATTTTTATTGCTATAAATAATAAAATAAAACTATTTTAATCTTTAGATATACAAGATTTTGGCTTTAATAAAGGAAATGATAAAGTAGATGATTATGGGACACCTTTTGTTCTCATGCATTAAAAGAGGTTATAATAATATTAGAACAAATTTTGATTTGATTTTTGCATTCAAAGTGCAAAGAGGGTGAACTGAATTGAAAGGGACATGATAGTTTTATTTACCCTACCCAATATCACCAGCTTTTTATGGATTTAATAGTAAAAAAAAAAACAGGAAACATCTTTTTGAAAGTCTTAGTGGAGGTTGATAAAGTTAGAAATTCATGGTTTGGATGGGGGAAAGCTAATATTTGTTTATATTGATTTTTGAGGAATATGGACATAAATATATGGTATTAAAGGATTATTGGGTTGCCTAATTGATACAAAACTTAAAGATTATTCATTAAGACACTTTGTTTAAAGAGTTTATTATATTGAAGTCTCGTATTCGATTTCTATTAAAAAAAGATAAAATTTGGGGGTCATGATAGTAACTTGTAATATTGATTATGTATTAATTTACGGTTGGATAAAATAAATAAAAAATGGGTTATGATTCAAATTATAATTATTTTTAGTTATGATTTAGAATACAAGTAAAAAAAATTAAATCATTCTGAATTTTAACAAACATAATCAACATAATTAATTTTTTTAATTGTGATCTAGTTATAATATGTGATAATAAATAGGTAACAAATTCTTGATTTATAACAATAATAGATAGGATTAGTTAAAATTAGTCAAGATAAGGTATTTCTATCTTTAATTTACATTTAATTATATATTTTTTTTCTTTAAAAAATGGCTATATATGGTTGCAAAGTCAATAATCATTCATTTGCAAGAAAGTATATTAAAGTCCTAACAAACAAGTAATATACATAATTAATAAATAAAATTTTGTAAAATAAAATTGGACCAATATTCAAATATAAAACTCCCAACTACCATTAAGGACAAGGACATGCTTAAAGAAATGGTGGATACCCACCTTGAGTAGGCTTTATTGAGAAAATAACTAGACTTACTTACAAGATATTATCTATTTAATTTTCATTAAAAAGCATCTTAATCGAATCTTGAAATAATTTATTATAGTTGATTGCTTTGTTATATAAATTAATCTATAATGCAAATGATCTCAAACACTATGAGAATAACAGAAAACATTTTAAAAATTGATAGACAAAAAATAAAATAAGAAAGTTTAAATAATATATTTTAAATATTAAACCGTTATATACATCTAGATAATTCACATCTATTGATATAATATTATTGTTCACTAGTTAAGACTGTATGATGATGTATAGAGGGAATATACTAATAAATTAGTTGACTTAACAAACAAATAATTATTTGAAAGAAAAAGAAAAAGAAAAAGAAAAAGAGAAAAAGTATGAATTAAACAACATATTGATGATGACATATTGATTTTGTAGAATTGATTAATTTTATGGAAGCCCTTTTGAATTATTAAAATATAACAAAAAAAAAATATTTATTACTTTGAAATTTGAATAAGACCAAGTGTAGTGTAGGATGAGATTAGAATATTAGATCATATATAATATATACATGACTAATTGGCCTAGTACTATTCTATAACTCTTTAGGTGGCATTATTTAATTAATAATAAATTATAGATGATTGACAATAATAATGCTCCTACATTACATAAAATAGTGGATATGGAAAATTCAAAGGTCTAGAAAGTTCAATCACTTTT
This sequence comes from Impatiens glandulifera, assembly GCF_907164915.1. Taxonomy (NCBI): domain Eukaryota; kingdom Viridiplantae; phylum Streptophyta; class Magnoliopsida; order Ericales; family Balsaminaceae; genus Impatiens; species Impatiens glandulifera. The sequence continues at coordinate 97,552,750 of NC_061862.1, forward strand.
ACTTTTCAAAAAGAAGAAAAAAAATCAATCATCTAGAAATTAAATTGTATTTTAATGGTTTTTCACATGCATAGTATATTTATTTTTTGGTTGTAAAAGATCATTTTATATATAAAACAAAATTATCATTAAAATAACAATAAAATTACATAAATATAATAAAAAAACTCAAACAAACTTAACAAAAATACATGCATATAACAAACAAAATAAGGATGTTTTAAAAACACTTAAACTTGATTTCATCTCAATTTAAATAAAATATATTATATAAAATTATTTATTAAATATTTTATTCGAATATTAATTTAAATAAAATAATATTTTAGAATATATATATATATATATATATATATATATATATATATATATATTAACAAATTTAATAAAAAATTATTTTTAGTTGAAACATACCTACACTCTATTGTATCTTTCTTTGGAGTGTTTTTAACTTTTTGACTAGATTTGATGTGAAGACTTATATATATATTTTTTTAAAATTAATGACTTTGTTTGCCTTAATTTACTTTTATCAATATCACAATCTGTAAAAGTTTTTTAATATGTATTCAACTCATATATAACTCTAATTAAATTTGGCATTTGTTACAAAAACTCATATATATTATTAGTTGGTTACAAAACTCATATTATTTATTAATTTTTTTTGGAAAAAAATATTATTTATTAATTTGTATTGGGTATGAGTTGGATAATTTAATTAAATTTTATTTATTTGATAAATTAAATTTATTAATTTAATTTTTTGTGTCAAACGATCTTAATAAGATCTTTATCTGATTAATACTTTTTTTTATATGTTTCACTTGATTAACACTAATTTTACATATTTATTATGTGTTGATTCTATTTAGATTAACATTTATTTTTATTTATTTTTATGTATTTTTTTATTTGACTTATTTAATAAGTTATTTTTATTATACATTTATAACGCGGTTAACTCATTTAATATATTAAGACATATTTAACTTATTTTTAAATCAATTAAAGAATTTTGCCCCTATTTAACACAATTATTTTATCTAATTTATAACTCGTATTTTAATTACACATGAATTTTTTTTATAAAAAAGTTTAATAAGTCAAAAGTATAAAATTCATAAAGAAAAACACATTTATTTATTTTAATTATAATCACATTAATATAAATAAGTTTAATTTATTTTTCTCACTAAAAATATCTTAAGTTAAGTTTGAGTGAGAACGTGATATGCACGGTTGTACTAGATTTTTAAAAAATTTATTTTTTTTTGTTAAATTTAATTAATGTTATTAACATTTATATTTAATGTGATTAATATTACTTTATAAATTATAAAATTATTTAAGTAAGTTAAAATTATTATCTGCAGTAAATTATAAAATTTATTTTTTATAAAATAATATTTTATAAGTATATAATGAATCCAAATAAAATTTTAAAAGTATTTTTATTCTTCCAAAAAAAATCATATATTTTTAAAGAATTTAAAAAATAATAATAATTCCGATAATTCAAACCTAAAATACTATATTTTGGGTTTGAATGAGTAAACTGCTACTATTTTCACCTATACTCTAAAGTAATTCAGCTTATGCATGAACATATAATTAAAAAAACTAAAATTAAAAAAAAATATATATCAACATAAAATTGAATTTTAAACCTAGTCATCTACCACTAATATTAAAATTGAAGTAATTGAAAATAAATTATAAAATTTATTTTCTTAGAAATTAACAAATTATAAATATAAAATGAATCTAAATAAAATTTTAAATATTTGTATTACAAGGACAAAATTATAAGAAGATGTTAACTAATTTGGTAAATTATATTGGTTAACTTTCATGTTAAATTTTTTTATATCTTCATTATTTATTATAAGAGGTAAGAAAACTGGAGATAGTAAAAATAAAAAATGAAAAAGTCAAATCTTAGACTATAAATAGATTGCACTAATTTGGAGAAAACATCTTAGACTACAAATACATTGCACTAATTTGGAGAATCAATTTTCAATACAATAGTCAACTTTTCAAACTAAAATACTTGATTTATTTATTCTAAAACTAACTTAGTTTACTGTTTAAACTTTTTTAATTAATTAATTTATTTACATTTAAACTCATTATATATATATATATATATTTAAATTATTAGTTGTATAAATTAAATTATTTATATTTTAATATATATTTTAAATTATTATTTTTATAAATTTAATTATTTATATTTTGATATATATTTTCAATTATTATTTTATAAAAAAAAAATTAAACTAGATACTAATAAAAATTTGTTGTGAAAAAACATGAAAAATTAACTAAAATACTCCTAATAAGTTTATTTTTAAATAAACAACAAAATAAAATAAAATAAAATAAATAAGACTACTCATAATAATAAAAAAATACATAATTAATTGTATTATACTTATTTTGCTATACACTTTTCATATCTTAACATCTAAATCCAATCATATTTATTACTTTCAAATTAAGGTTTTTTAAATAATGTTGAACTTAATTTAAGTGATTAATAATAATATTTATTTTTATTATCAACTATTACTTGAACTAAAAGCATCTCAAACAAATATTCATTATAAAGTTTATAATTTAAAATATAATATTTTATTATTTTAAAATTGTTTTATTTAGAATATGATATCTATGTTTTTTTAAAATAAAAATAAAAAATGTCTATGTTTATACAATAATTAAGAAAATATTATTTTTTAATATTTTTATTATCTCTTAATTTTAATTTTAGTTAGTTAAATTTGATGTTTTATTTTAATTAATTTCATTTATTTCAAATTTATTATACACTTTTTTTTTTATTTTGATTAACAAAGAAAGTATTTTAAACAAAACATTAATCACAAAAATACATTATACAATTCATTACAAAAATTTATCTGACTTTAATATATATATATATATATATATATATATATATATATATATATATATATATATATAACAATTATTAAAACAACACACCACTACCGTCTCAAGCCAAAATTTAAACTAATTTGGATAGTTAGTTCCTTTGCAATGAGACTAACATTTCTTCCTTGATTACCATTCTCACGTCTTCCAATGGAATTTTGTCACTTGTATACTCAAATTTATAAATGATTTTTTTCGATATTTAAGGTTCAACATTTAACAATCCGATAACTATTGTCATTGATTTAATTCCTTGTCAAATTTGATTGAAACTTTTCAAAAGAATCTATAGATTAAGGTTTCAAATTTGAGTCATTTAAATAATTTAAGTTTGATATGAGATTATGAAAAGTTGAATTATTGATGAAAATATTTAAAACATATTAATATTTATGTAAAAAAGTAAATAAATAATATTTTAGTTAATTAATTAAAAAAATAGTAATATGATGCTAAATTATTTAAATAACAAATGAATTATTCAAACAGCCCTTAAATTCCAAGTCCTAATATATTGTCTAACTCAAGCACTAAGTTAATTTTGCATAATCTTAAGGGTGTCTAATTGATTGATGAATACTTATAAAATTTCATTATTGACTAATTAATAATTAGAGAAATGTTAATTAAAATGAAAATAATTTTATTTAAGAGATATTCGATTTCCAAACGTTAGAAATAAAATTAGAGAAGATAAACTTGAATTTTTATTTTTTAAAATATTTTCAAATAGGTATTTGGATATGTATGTATAATAGAATGCTTTGTATCACATCCATGATTATGTCATTAAAGCATTGACTTGAGAATTTCATCGATTTGTGAGTTGTCATTTAATGAGGAGATCTCATTGTCACGTTATGTTTGCCTTCCTTCTATATTATTATTATTATTATTATTATTATTATTAATATTATAAGATCAATATCTAAATATAAATTAATGTTTCTTATTTTATTTTTCACTATATATTAATTAAACCATCAGATTCTTTTCATAATTTTATTTATTTACATACGATTTCATTGGGTTTCTATCTTGGATAAAATTAAAAATAAAACATTTAATAATTATCCAATAGATTTAATCTTATTTTTTATACCTAAAGTGAATGTTTATAATTATTGCTCATTAATTACATAAACAAATTATATCAATGCCAGCCCAATGTTTCTTCCTAGACCACCACCTGTAATTATTCTTGAGATTAATTTAACCTTATAATTAACCTAGCAATAAGATATGTGTAAGAGTCTTATTAGGAGAGATTCAATTTTAATTAGAAACGTTTTTAAATTTAACATGTTAATTACTCGTCATGCCATCAATTTCAATCATTTAAAAATTGAATGTAAATATTAATTCATTATTGGTTTCACAATAATTTATATAAACACTAATTATGGAGATTTTATTTTTATAACAAGTATCAAGACAAAAAAAATATATTCAGTAGTAGAGACCCGTGTTTCCTTGTTGATATAAGATACAAGTGTTTGACTCGTTATTTCTTAAAATCGACTTAAGAAAATCCTTCACTTTGCGCTTTTCCCAAAATATACAGTGTTTTATAATCAACTCTATATACCATTCTTTAAACCGAGAGCAATTGAAATAAAATATCATGATTAGATCATAATACACGAGAATACCATCTAAATGAGCTCAAGAAGCACATAGATCAAGCCCGTGTATTAATATGTTTATTTATACCTTATCCTCGTATCGCCTTTTATGATGTTTTAAATAAATTTTTTTTTTGAGACTTTCAAGTCTATTATAACGGAATTGACAATGATAGTAATCGATGTTAGTACATTTTGTATTATTTTGGATAGTATTTATGCAATATTTTAGATTTTTTGAGAGTGGAGACAAAAGAATTAAAACAAATAGGTAGTAGTTGAATGAATGCAAAATTTGGCAAAGTATATTGATAATATTAGGCATGTCTATGGATGAGTCAAATGAGGAAATGGCAATGGCAAAGTCCAAGGGCAAATAGGGGGAAGCAAAGCATGTGCAATATTACCCATTGCAATTGACTAATCATCAATCATCTTTTCTTTTCTCTTCTTTACTTTCTTACCCTTTTGACATTAGTTAAAATTATTGTATCTGGTCAATTTGTCCTTTTCCTAATCTTTCTTTTGATGTAATTCATAGGGTCTCGTGCTATATAGGAAAAGGAATCCTATGGAGAACAAATGGTTAAATTTTATGAATAAGGTCAAATTTGTCCTCAAACTAACTTTATTTGTGAGATTTACCCTAAATTGTTTTCTTTCATAATTTTTGGCATTCAACTTGTAGAGAAGAAAATGTAATATAGAAAAAGGAAATAAATTTAGTATGTAATCAAGGGTTAGTTGCATGAACAAGACTTAAAGATTGTAAGTAACAACTTAGTTAAGAGAAGAATTTGACAAGTTCATTGTCAACTATTAGGAAAACAAAGTTTAGGATAACAACATTCAAACAATAATAGTTCAAGGATGAAATTGAAGTTTATCCTAATATATTTTTTATTTGCTAAGAACAAACAATGTTATATAAGTTAAAAAATATAAGAGTGTTAATTACAAGACTAAATACAAATATGAAGATATTGAATATGGAACATACTAATCTTTGTTGTTTTATAAATCAATTTTGTCACTTTAACTATTTTAATGAATTAAAATAATTCAGTTTATAAATACACAAATATGAATTTACATTTTAACTAAAAAATTATTATAAAATATATAAATATATTTATAATTAAGTTATATTTCATACCAATATTTTGTTTAAATTAATATTGGAATAAAAAAATGTTTCTAAATCCAATTCTAGTTCTAAATATTATTAAGAAATGATCAAAGATGCAACCCAATTTTAGCTTTCCATATCTAAGAAATGAAATATCAATAAATAATATTTTTCTTTATAAATTATTTATTTATAATATATATTTTGAAATATAAACCACATATTAAAATACATTAAAACATTTATACTTTAGACATTAAGGATAGGTTGTGGGTCAACAAAGTATTTCAATTATTTGAATCCAATATAAACAAGTTTTTAATTAAAAATTAATCAATAAATTTCAATGTGGTCATAAATAAAGACATGGTTTCCATTAAATGGAAACTTATATCCTAGATATAGTCTTATAGATATGATAAGATTCCAATATCTAAATTAATTAAATACATTACTTGTTTATTTTGATATCATGTTTTATTAATTAATTAAGTGATTCGGATAAGTCTCGGGCATAAAAAAATAGGATAAATTTATTATTACCAAAATCTTCAATACAACAAGAATTAAATACTTTTTTAATCAACCTAATATTTTCCATTTCCAATTTTCATAAAGTCTTTATTCCTTTTTATAATGTTACCTAAATAATAAAGTTAATTGAATAATTTGTTTGTTTCAAAGCCACCTAACATATATTATTTTGATTTTACTCTATACTTAAAATTGTAAGTGAGTTGAGATAATTACATATAACCATAATTCAAGTGACAATAGACTTGTTTATAAGACTAAAATTTTTTAATTTATTTTTTACTAAAAACATAGTGAATAGGTTTTTTTAATTAATTAAAATAAAAAATTAACAATTATAATCATTTATTTTAGATTGAACAAAACTATATATGGATTTTTTTGAAAGGTGTATAATTATATTTTGTAGAAATGAAAAGAAAATGAGAATATTAGAGTTTATTTTTAATTTAAGAAACTAACATCATTCTATTACAACCTTAACATTTTTTTTTAGTTTTAGTAAAAATAAATTATGTGATTTTAAGTATTAAAACAATTTAGTATGTAAATGCAATTTATTTATTTATTCTTTTTTATTATTAAAAATTAACATCACCCCACAATTATAATCTAATCTTTTTAAATCTTTTACAAATCACTCTTAAAATTTCAACTATCTTAAATTGCAATCAACATTTATTCAAACTAATGAAAAAAATCAAACAAACATCTATAACCTAGTCAGTAACTTGACTTTTTATGAAAATTTAATGGGTCCCTACTAAGTAATTTTATTTGAAACCATATTAATATTTATTTGGTATAATTATTTATTTGGCCTTAGTTGTTTGTGAAAGTCAATTGTCAATTTGGTAGCTTTATTTTATTTTATATATGGAGGACAGACAGCTAGGGTAGAGAGAGAAAGACAACGAAGAACGCCTGAAGGGCAAAAATCAAAAAGAGTGTGGGAGAAGGATTTTTTAGTCTTTAACCTTCCAACTGTAGTAAATGGCGTCGGATGTGTAGGGTATGCATTTAATGGGGGATTGATTCACAAAAGCTAAAGAGAGAAGAAGAAGAAGCTCTATTCATTCAGGATTTTTCATACCTTCTTCTTCTATTATAATCTCTCATTTGTGAGTTGTCCGATCTGGGTTTGGAGTTTTAGGGTTCTTACCCTTTTCCCCTTCTTTTTTTTCATCTGGGTTTTGTTTCTTTCTCCAGTTTGATTCTCTAATCTGTTGAAATTTGAGATCTTCTTTCAAATTGATCCCACTTTACTTTATTTTTCTGGGTTTTTGAAATGCATCTTTCACTTTGGAAGCCAATATCCCACTGTGCTGCTCTAATCCTAGACAAAAAGAAGAACAGGACTAGTAAAGATGGTTCTTCTAAAAAAGAAGTCAAGAAAAAACCATCTGTTCTAAGGAAATTAAAAGAACATAAACTCAGAGAAGCTCTTGAAGAAGCATCTGAAGATGGGTCACTCTTCAAATCGCAAGATATGGACGCCAACAACAACAACGAAGAAGAAGACGAAGCCGTTGGAAGGTCTCGATCGCTCGCCAGGCTTCACGCTCAGAAAGAGTTTCTAAAAGCAACTTCTCTCGCCGCCGAACGGACCTACGAATCGGAGGACTCAATCCCCGATCAACTCGAAGCTTTCTCGAAATTCCTAACCATGTATCCCAAATATCAATCTTCTGAAAAGATCGATCAGCTGAGATTAGATGAGTATAGTCATTTGAAAGAGCCAGATCCTAAGGTATGTCTTGACTATTGTGGGTTTGGTTTGTTTTCATTTCTTCAAACTGTTCATTATTGGGAGTCTTCCACGTTTAGCTTATCGGAAATAACTGCGAATTTGAGTAATCATGCTTTATACGGTGGAGCTGAGAAAGGTACAATTGAACATGATATCAAGATTAAGATTATGGATTATCTCAACATTCCTGAGAATGAATATGGCCTTGTTTTCACTGTTAGCAGAGGATCTGCTTTTAAATTGTTAGCTGAATCGTATCCTTTTCATACCAACAAGAAACTGTTAACCATGTTTGATCACGAGAGTCAGTCTGTAAATTGGATGGCTCAGGCTGCTAAAGAGAAAGGTGCTAAAGTTTACAGTTCTTGGTTTAAGTGGCCAACTCTTAAACTATGCTCAACTGATTTGCGAAAACAGATTTCGAATAAGAAAAGGAGGAAGAAGGATTCGGCTACTGGTTTATTCGTTTTTCCTGTTCAATCCAGAGTAACTGGCGCTAAGTATTCTTATCAATGGATGGCACTGGCTCAGCAGAACAATTGGCATGTTTTACTCGATGCTGGCTCGTTAGGACCGAAAGATATGGATTCACTTGGACTCTCCCTTTTCCGACCTGATTTCATCATCACTTCCTTCTATCGGGTTTTTGGGTACGACCCAACTGGATTCGGATGCCTTCTGATTAAGAAATCTGTGATGAATAGTCTTCAGAATCAATCGGGTCAGACTGGTTCAGGCATTGTGAAGATTACTCCCGTTTTTCCTCTTTACTTGGGCGATTCAATGGATGGTTTGCCCGGTTTTTCGGGTATTGAGGATGAAGAAGCTCCGGAGATTGAAACCAGACCTGTTTCGAATTTGCCTGCATTTTCGGGTGCATTTACTTCTTCTCAGGTGAGGGATGTTTTCGAAACGGAAATGGAGAATGAGAATAGTTCGGATCGGGATGGAGCCAGTACGATATTTGAGGAAACCGAGAGTATTTCGGTTGGGGAGGTAATGAAGAGCCCGGTTTTCAGCGAAGATGAGTCGTCGGATAATTCGTTATGGATCGATTTGGGACAGAGCCCGTTGAATTCGGATAACAATGGCTTAAGGAGCTCGCCTTTGCCTCCGTTTTGGTTTTCGGGAAAGAATCATAGACAACAAAACTCGCCGAAACAACCCCCATACGAAAAAGACGACAACCATGTGTTATCGTTCGATGCTGCTGTTCTTTCGGTTTCAAATGACATGGAAAGCCGTCTCAAACAGGTCCCAGAAGAGCTCTGGATCGAAACCGAAATCGAAGACGAACAAAAACGAAACAGGATCCTGTCTGCTTCGAGCTCGGGATCAAACGGTGCCAAAACGATCGAAATATACCAAGACGCCAAAGAGAGCGCGATTCGAAGAGAAAATGAAGGCGATTTCCGACTATTGGGAGGGCGAAAGGGTAATTTATACTCGGGCAGTAGGTTTTTCGGAATCGACGAGCTCGAACAACCGCCCGAAAGTCGAGGGAGAAGAGTTTCCTTTTCCACGGAAGATCATCATCACGATCAAGTGAACAATAGCCACACAATCATAGAAACGGATGATTTCTCGAACGATGAGGATTACGAAAGCGACGATCAAGATTCGAGTAGAAGGGAACCCGAGATTGTATGCAGTCATCTGGAACACGTAAACATGTTGGGTCTTAACAAGACGACATTACGCCTACGTTTCTTAATCAACTGGCTAGTAACATCCTTACTCCAGTTAAGATTACCCGGTTCTGAAAACAAAGACGACGAATCCACACATCTCATTCACATATATGGTCCGAAAATCAAGTACGAAAGGGGAGCTGCAGTTGCTTTTAACGTGAGAGACAGGAATCGAGGTCTGATTAATCCCGAAACTGTTCAGAAGCTAGCCGAGATTCACAACATATCAATTGGAATCGGGATACTTAGCCATATAAAGATATTGGACAACCCCAAACAACAACGTGGGATGAACCTCGAAGAAACAACCTTATGCAAACCGATGGAGGCTAAACAGAACGATGGAAAGAACGGGTATATTAGGGTAGAGGTTGTTACAGCAACGTTTGGCTTTCTAACCGATTTTCACGATGTTTACAAGTTGTGGGCTTTTGTCGCTAAGTTTCTTAACCCGGATTTTATCAAAGATGGAGGATTTACGGAAGGCTGATGACTCGCAATGTGCATAGATTTTGCGGAGAGACTTGGGGAGAGGTGCTTGTATTTGTTTATTCGTGCTTTTTAATCGTTATGTTTATTTTTTCTTTGTTTGGAATTGTGGGTTTATTTAAGAATGTAGATTTGGTTTAGAAATTTGTATTGTTGGATGTACTTACAAAAAATGTAGTGGTAGATTCAATGGGGTTAAGTCTTAACCTTCTTTCTCTCTTTTTCTTGTATTTGATCCATGGAATTCAAGAATGATGGCATAAGTTAAGTTTGTTGAATCTTTCTTCATACCAAATTTGATCAAATTGTATTAATTTTTTTTTGATGAAATGAGTTTTTGACCCAAAGAAATTATCATGATTGAGCATTTCTTTTCTTCTTTTTAACCAAAAAAAATATGATTTTGTTACCATTATTTTGAAAATCGATGAAGTAGAAGTGAATAAAAATAGAGATAGAGCATGTCCGTTGTCCTTTTTTTTTTCAAAAAAATAGAGGATGTATCCATTTTAAAATTGTAACTCTTTTTCAAATTAGATAAATATAGGTTTCTGTATAGTTTTTTGATAATTTTTTTAAAATTTTTTTAAAATTTTTGTTTGAGTTTTCAAATAGGCTCATTATTGTCTCAACTCCTCTAGATTCAATTTTCATTGAATGTATTTGAATTAGGATATTTAGTTTAATAAAACAACAAGTTCATTATAGACATTAGAGGATTCTTTAAAGTTTGCCAAATAGGCAAACAACTATCTCCCACTAATTATTGTTTGCCATGAAGGAGTTATCATGGTGAAAACCTCTTGCAAGATTGAACCCACTATGTATGTTTTGTTTTATTTAAATTGATTCCTTCTTACGAAGTTGGCTTTTCACAAATGGAGATAGCACTAAAACAAGTCTTTCTTAAAAGACATATTGATCAAATGATGACTTCTTTTTTCTCAACAAATCCAAGAAACACCAACCACAAATAAAAAAATGCAAAACTTTTTCCTGCCCTAATCATTTCTTTCAATCTGTATCTTACCATTGAAATACTTTAGAAAAGTTATTTTTATCTTTTATCGCTGATTTCTTCGGAATATGTTAGGCAAGATTCAACGCACAAAACAAAGAAAAGGCGGACATTGTTTTATACAAAGTAGTTTATTGACTTTTTTTTTTTGTGGGGAAGCATTATTGTTTAAAGGAACTTTATGAGGTTTGGTGAGCCATTGACAATAATATGGAACCAATAAGGTTCCCAAGATGTGCACCATTGTCTTATGGCTATATCATTGTCATCTTGATGAGAAAAGTTGTCTCCATTGTTGCCTCCATTTCTATCGAATTTTGGGAAAATGTATTTTGAACGCAATCTATTTCATTTTTGGCTGTGAATCATAGTACAAAATGTATTTTTGTTGGATAATTTTGCACCATTGATATATATATATATATATATATATCTAAGAGGTTATTTTAGTGTAAATTATTCATGAATCTAGGTCACCAAGAAACTATAGGATTATTAATATTTTGTGATATAAATAGTAAAAGAACTTGATTTTTTCATTTCTCTTTATGGAATTAGTCATTCTGCTGGATTTGTATTGGGTTCAAGTCCTTCTTGGATTGGGTGAAGATGGAAGAGAAGAAATGTTCTTGTAAATACAGGACTTGGTTTAAAGAATAGTGCCGTTTGAATCAACAATAGATTTGATAGAATTTCTGGCCTGTTTAGTTCGTTCAACAACATGAACAAAGATTTTAATTCCGAGGTTTAACCAGAGACATCTTTACTTTTGCCTAAGAGCAGATCAAGCAGCCCCATCAGATCTCTAACTAGGCCTCATATGTCACAACGAGCAAAAAAGTTAACCACATCACATCCCATCGTTCTATCTTTGTTGGATCAACAAGTTTCTAACCAATGGGAAAAGAAATTCACTCAGAACCACATGATAGCCAATTTTGCATCTAGGACAACCTGCTCAACAGTGAATTGAAAGGTTCGAGTCGATTCCATGTAAGTTCTGGTACAACTTAAGGAAAGTTTCTTAAGACAGTTCAAGGAAACACGGTAATCATTGTTCACAAACAATTATCATAAAATAAAACAGTCCAATCACCAATTGTGGAAAAAAGTGTTAAACAGAAGAAAAAGAAGGGTGTTCCAATTGTCCCCATCACTTGTAAACAGAGAAAAAGTAAGGCAAAATAGATGTTCAGATGAACAGTAAGGAAAAATTTACGTTGATGTTGAGAAACAATATATTCATAAAATAAAGAGGAAATTACATTGAAGAAAAAGGATAACAACGTTTGAAGACAATGGATCTAAGTCAAAGATGAAATTTCTTATTTGAATTAGACGGTTAATGTTCTAGGTTTTGTATGTTTTCTGTCTTTTACTTATTTGGTTTTAATCAAAACTAGGGTTTGTCTAAACTTAGATTTTGACTCATTTTGAATTCTCCTCCACTTTTGGGTTTTTTTTATATAATTAAATGATATTAAACCGTTTAAAAAATATATATATCTCAAACATAATATAATATATATTTCACAAATTACACATATATAATCACAACATTATTTAGGAAAAAGAAATATAAATACTATCACATAATTTAAAGATATTCACTCAATCATATACATCTCATTTAGAAATTATAAACAAAATTAAATATTTAAAATATGTTCATCACAAATATTACAAATGCAATTATCCAACTATTTCGTTAATAGTAGAATCTAAAAAATAAATCTTTCAAGGTTTTTTGATGGAGAAAGAATCTGAAAGATGGAGGAATGAGAAGAAATAGAAGAGTTTGGCCGTTAGAAAATGGAAAGAGAAGAGAAAGGGATTTGACCATTTAAGAATGAAAGGAGAAGAGAGAGATGAGTTTGGCTGTTTGAGAATGGAAAAAAGAAAAAACAAGAATGGAAGGAAAAGAGAAAAATGAGTTTGATTGTTTGGAAATAAAAGAAGAAAGATGGAGGGTTTGAGAATGGAAGTTGTCGTCGACATAAGAAAATTAGGATGTTTTGTTATGTATTTATATATATATACATACGTATGTACTTGTAGAACTAGCTCACTTAGACATATGTATTAATAAAAAATTATTTAAACATACGAACTATATTTTGCTCATTTAGCATATGTGTTAGTAAACCAAGTTAATTTTTATCTTTTAATTTATATATTTATTAATTAAATACTAATATATTTTCTCTCTCATTATTTTTCATTAATTAATCAACTCTAAACTTTTATCTTTTTTTTATAAATTTTTATTATTCCTATGAATTATTGATTATCACTAGTAAAAAATGTGTTTTTAACGGCGAAATTTTACGACGGTATTTAAAATCGTAGTTAATACCTTGTTTTTAACTGTGGTATATAAAGCCGCCTTTAAAAGTCTTACATTTAACTACGGTATATAAAATCGCCTTTAAAAGTCTTACATTTAACTGTGGTATATAAAAACCGTAGTTAAAAGTCTTTTCTTTAACTGCGGTTTTTTATACCGTACTTAAAGTCTTATCTTTAACTGTGGTTTTTTTTTTTTTATACCTTAGTTAAAATCTTACGTTTAACTGCGTTATATAGATCCACATTTAAAAGTCTTATATTATTATAAATCATAAAAAAAAATTATTAAAAAATTTTAATTTTTATTATTTTAAAATTTGATTGAGATAAGTTTCAAAAGAGAATATTAAATAAGTTAATTAAAATATATATACTAGTAAAATATTATTTTATCAGTTCAATAAACAAACCTTACTTGAATTAATAATTAAAAAAACGAAATAATAAAATATTATATTGAGACTTCATATTTATATATAGTTTTATATCCTACCCACTTAATTTAGTTTATAAATAATTCTAAAAATAATATTAAATCTTATTAATATTTTTCTCTCTCATAATTAATGACTAATTAAATAATAGACTAATTTATTACTAATTACTTTTATAAAATAATATATATATATATATTTATATATATTAAGATAAAATATTTATTATTTTTTAACCTTTATAATTTGGTATGCACTTATATTTTTTAAGTCAAATAAATTTTAAAAATATAGAAAACTAGTTTTTTTCTATTACATTATTAAAATTTTAATAATGTTTAACGAAGATTTGATATTGTCAAGACTATTTTTTTTATTAATTAATGGAGATAAATTGTTATCAAATATTTATTTATAATTTTTGTTGTATTATTTTTTAAACTTATATTCTAATTAAATTCATAAAATAATGTAATATATATATATATATATATATATATATATATTAACAAATATTAAGACTTTTAAATCATAATGTAGTTACAAGTAGATGCTATTATATTTATTAATTAAAATGAAATATTAAAAATATATATATATATATTATATATATATATTATATATATATATATATATATATATATATATTATATTATATACGAGGATAAAAGAGAATGATTTGAAGTTGAAAAAATGAAAGAGTGTGAAGAAAATAAAAAAGAGAAAGAGAGAAAATTATTTAGTTTTTTCAACCAATTAACACGTCATTCCTTGCTCTAAGTTCCGTCCCAATCCTCTCTCATATGTATATATAATTTATTTTTTATAAAAGTAAATTAAAAATAAATATTAATTTAATTTTAAAAAGTTAAATAAAATTATTTTTATGCATTATCTTAAAAATTTAATTTAAATATAAGTTTAAAGAAGTTACTTTGTCAATAATTATATATAATTATAAATTAAAATATTAACCTATTATATCAATTAAATTTAAATTAAATTTAGTTTCATAATTTTATATACATTTAGTTTATAAATAATACTAAAAATAATATTAAATCTTATTAATATTTTTTCTTTCACTAATTTAATAGACTAATTCATCACTAATTATTTTATAAAATAAAATTAAAAATAATAAAAAAATCTAGTTTATAAGTTTATATTTATATATAACAAATGTCTTATACAAAGTAATTTGTTATGTGAATCACAGTTATATAAAAATTTTAAATATTTTTTTATTTAAGATTAGTTAATGTAATTATCACAATTAAAGGTAAATAATTTAATCACATTTACAAATATTATATCTAAATTTCAAATAATATAATATATATATATTATATTTATTTTAATTGAAGATAAACATTTTATAATTATAATCAAAATTTATATTTAAATGATGTCTTTTATAAAATAATATATAAATATATATTAAGATAAACTATTTATCATTTTTGTATAAACCTTTATATAATTTGATACTCACTATTATCTTTTTAAGTGAAATAAATTCTAAAAGTATCTATAATTAGTCATTTTTATCTCATTTAGATTCTTAAAATATGTTTAATGGAGATTTGATATTGTCAAGATTATTTTTTTTTATTGATTAATAGAGATAAATTATTATCATTTATTACTTAGCATTTTGTTGTATTATTTTTTTTAACTTATATTTTAATTAAATTCTTGAAATAATATAATAAATATATATATACTAATTAACATTACTAAGACTTTAAACCGTAATGAAATTAGTTATAACCACTAATATATTTATTATTATAAAATATATATAGTGATTGATTGAATAATTATATATTATTATAAATTTAAATATTAAACTATTATATGGATAAAAAAAAATTAGTTTCATAACTTTATATATATTTAATTTATAAATAATGCTAAAAAATATTAAATTTTATTAATATTTAATCACTAATTAAATAATAGACTAATTCATCTCAAATTAATTCATAAAATTAAATTTTAATTAATAATAAAAGTCTAATTTATAACTTTATATTTATATAGATAACAAACGTCATAAAAACTAGGTAATTGGTACGGTTCATCTCAATTACATAAATATTTTTAATTTTTTTTTATTTAAGATTAATTTTATATTAAATAATTTAATCATATTTACAAATAATATATCTAAATTTCAAATAATATATATATATATATATATATATAATATTCATATATTTTAATTGAAGATAAACTCTTTATCATTTTAGTCAAAATTTATATCTAAATTACTTTTATAAAATTATATATATATATATATATATTAAAATAAACTCTTTATCATTTTTGTGCAAACTTTTATAATTTGATATATATATTATGATATTTATCAAATAAATTCAAAAAATATGGAAGACTAGTCATTTTTATCTCATTTACATTCCTAAAATATTTTAATGAAGATTTGATCATTTCAATGACTATTTTCTTATTGATTAATGGAGATAAATTGTCATCAATTATTTATTTAGCATTTTTGTTATATTTGTTTTTGAATTTAGTTTAAACTCAAAGGTATTTGAAATTGTAATTTGTTTAATTATTAATAATATATTTTGTATTTTAATTTATAAATTATAAAATACAATAAAAATATTTTTGGTTTTTAATTAATGAAAATTAAAATTAAAAATAAAAACTAATTAAGAAAGTGTGTGAAAGTATTTTTTTTATTTTATTTTTAATTTATGTTTAGATAAATATTTAGAATTGTTAATAATCTGGTAATCATAAGTAATAATAAATGCGACTAAAAAATATAAACTTTTTAGTCCGAGAATATAAATATTTTTTATAAAAAATTATTTTTTATAAAATTTATAATTATATATCAGTTTTAATTAATATTAGTGTTTATTTTTTATAATATTTGTACTCTATAAAATAAAATTTGTAATTTTTAAATATGAATAAAAAAAAATATAAAAATTTAATATAAAAATGAAATGCATATAACATCTTTGAATTATATAATATGTAAATTTATAAATATAATTGAGAATTATTGTATTTAATATTATGTTATTTTTAATTATATAAAATAATAAAAATATTAAGAAATTAAGGGTTATTTATTCCACTTCACCCGGTCCTCCATTTTCTTCTCCACGGTTTCACCTTCCTCTTTTTTTTTTGGTGGAGCTACAACCTACTCTAGTTGATCGAGCACTATCTAAATTCCTATTCTCTTTTACACATTATCTACATTCCCTATTATCTTTCTAACGCTTCACATTACTCGGTACATTTAAAGTATCTTTCTAGCGCTTCACCTTACTCAGTACATTTGAAGAAGATTTTTGCATAGCTTCATCTGGCTCCCTTGTAAGTATATAGTACTTTTGTTTCATCCATCTTATAGATAATGATTATTTGTAAATTTGTAAAGATGCATTTATTAAGTTGTGTTATGGTGTATTAATAGAAGCATGAAAGAAATTTGGTCATTGAATATAATTAACTTTATTTATGAATTTTAGGTTATCAAAATGTAGTTGTTATTGATATAAATTTGAAAAAACTAATGAATGTTCTAAATTCATTTCCTCATTTTTTTCCATGATTTTATTTAAGTAATAGTGATCTCTTTTGGAACAAGGACGTCCAAGACATCCAATTTTAGAGAAGGACAAATAGATGGAACAATAAAATTTCTTTGAGGGAAATTTGCAGCCTCACATTAACATGTTAGTATGAATTCCCTCCTCCAATTAATTTATCAAATGTAATTTATATCAATTTATTTAATATAGGAAATATTTTACTTAATTCTTGTTTCTTAAAAAAAGAGAGTAAAAAGTGTAATTTGTTACTATTGATAAATTTGTATTTGAATCTTTTATAGGTCGGAGATGGAAGAAAAGGAAGAGGGAGAAGAAAAGGAAGAGAAGTTGTTTCAAATTTTGGAATTTGATCATTTTATTGATATAATAATGTTTATTTTGTATGACTTTAAATATTATATAATTATATTTTGATGTAATTATATTTTTAGGTAATATTATAATATAAAAATGGTGTGTTAATTATATAATATTATTTTGAATGATTTTTATTGTTGCCAATTGACTATTAACTACACTTATAACTATCAGCTATTTTTAAACAGTAATTAGAGACAATTATTTGTGTTAAAAATATTGTTTTTATATATAGTCAACTAACTGTTAACTTATGAACACTATTAATTGTGATTATTAAACAAAAGTTAAAGACTATTACTTATGTTAAAAATATCGCATTCATATATAGCCAACTAACTATTAACTACGGTTTTTGTACCGCCTTTATAGCCACTATTAAGTGCGGTTTTAAACCGCAGTTAGAAACTATTACTTGCAGTGAAAATCCCGCCTTTATAAGTAAACAATTTACTACGGTTTTAGGAACCGCAGTTAGAAACTATTAACTGCGGTCTTATAAACCCTAGTTAGAGACTATTAACTGCGGTTTTATAAACCGCAGTTAAAAGCTAGTATCTGCGGTAAATTTACCGCCCTTAATTGTCAAAATCTCTTTAATGGCGGAACTATTAACGGCGGTTGACTACGGTAATTTTACCGTCGTAATTATCTTTTAGCAGCGGTAAATTATACAATAACGGCGGTAAAAACCGCCCTTAAATGTTACTTTTTTACTAGTGTATTTTAATATATATATATTCATCGTTAATTTGTTTTAACTTTATATATTTCTTCTTTTTTATGTTTTTTTTCTTATATTAATATTGATTATAAATTATTTTAAAACTGTTTAGTTTCAATAGTTGAATATAACATTATTGACCTATCCCTTCAGCAACAAAAATCCTTCAACACAAAAATAATTTAATTAATATTCAAGAATTGGAAGCTGATGCTAAAAGAATCAAAAGAAAGAATCCTGAAATTCAACATAATCATATTAAAGAGGTAGTTGAGAAATTGCAATCAAATCAAGTTGAAGTGGTTGCCAATGAAAATAGAGAGGAAGATACTTAGACTAATCAAGAGAAAGAAGATAATTTCAAAGTTGATACAGAGGAATCTAAAGTTGTTGAGGATTTCAAAACTGAAGCTGAAGGAAATGAAAACGATTATCTCGTAATTCAAGTTGAAAACAATAAGGTGAAGAACCCGAAAATTCTAAAGATCTATCAAATCAGAACGAGTTCATATAAAGAAAGAAATCATAATGAAAATATATAGTATTCATCAACCTTTTTAGTTCATCCTCCTTTCATTGCAAGAGAAAGGAGAATGTGAAGAGGAAGGACAAAGGGAAGAGGAATACATCATGTTGAAACAACAGGTTGGTATGAAAATAAAAATTCTGATTGAGATAATTATGATTTGATACAGTTTATAATCTTTGTTAATAATCTCTTTTTCTTGTATGTTTTGATTTCTACTAATCAGGTTCTTTAGGGTCGTTTGATTGTCGTCCTTTAATCATGGCTAAGATTTGTCTAGTTTTAATTTTTGACTCTCCCACTTTTAGGATTTTAATGAAATGGTTTTAACTGTTTTCCCAAAAAAGAATCAAGAATTGGATAATAATAATAACTCATTCATAAAACAACAAAAGACTAATAATCAAATATTAGACAAAATAATATTTCTTACTACTACTATTAAGTCATGAATAAAAAATAAATGAAAAATTATTAATTCATTTTTGTTAATATTAAATTAAAAAAGAAAGAAATCCTTCACAAAAATATTATAGTAGAACAAAATTCATAAAGAAGTTGCTAAAATCTCTTCAAAAATGAGAATTTGAGGACTAAGAGAAATAAAAACGGATAAAAAAGGAAGATGAAATAAAAGAAAAAGAAACTAATATAAAAATAATTAAGAATAAGATAAATTTAAATAGTTTAATTAATGAAAAAGAACGAGAGAGAAAATATATTAATATTTATTTGAAAATATATAAATTAAAAAATAAAAACTAACTCGGTTTATTAACAGAGGCGAAATGAGCCTATTTTTTATAATACATATGTATAAATAATATTTTATTTGTACATACGTCTAAGTGAGCTAGTTGTACAAATACCTACGTCTAAGTGAACTTTTTCACATATATATATATATATTACAAGCTACTCATGAGGTACTCGAACAACAAATATAAAGTTCGAGCTCGATTTTATAATCAAGCTACTCGAACTCGACTCGAGCTCGGTCAAACCGAGTTCGAGCCGAGTTTTGACTAAGCTACTCATGAGTAACCTGATTCTTTTACACCCTTAGGCCTCATGCCTTACATTTCTCTCAAATCCCGAGTGGGATGAGGAACCAAAAAGGTATGCTCGACCCGTGCACATTTTTAGAAAATGTTTTTTTGTCGATTTCTTTGTTTAGTCTCATGACTTACATTCCTCTCGAATCTCGTAAAACTAAACGAGAAATTGACTCTCTTAGGAGTCGTCTCGACTTAAATTGAGATGATGTACCAAAATATAACTTAGCAATAGTTATACATACTTTTAACTCTTTTTTAAGAGTCGTCACTTTGTTTTTCCAAGAGAAACTAATAAAGGAAATTTTTAGAAATTCTTTTGGCCAGACTCGGTGCTTGGTTACGTGTGAGAAAAGACCTTTGACGCTATGTCCCACATGTTCGTCCAAATGAACAGTCTCTACTCTGAAATAAATTTGACATTTTTGTTGTAATCATGATAAGTTATATATATTTTATTTAATTTAAATTAGTAACCTAATCTCGTTCCTTTTCCTACCTATGCTATATCGCCTATATTATAAATGAAACATGCTCTTTTCAGTTCTAACATGCATCTAGAATAAGACATTCAGTAAGTAAAATATTCATTTAAGTCTAGTTAAATTACCTGCAGCGTAAATAGCGAATATAGACCAGAACCGATGAATAATTCATGTCAGAAATGACTCAAACCTGCAATGTATCTGAAAATCGAGGTTAATACATCAAAAATTCAAAAATAATTTGAGAATCACCCTAGAATTTTCCTCATATTTTTCTGACACATGTAGCATAAGTTATGGACACTATAAGTTAAGCAAAATGAGGTAAAATGACCAAATTGGCCATAACCGAAATTTTCGAGTTTCATAAAATCTATATATATATATATATATAATGATGCTTAATTTTTAAAGTGTCCGGATTGTCGGGTCGAGAGATGTGGTTAATTTGGATATTTATATGAGAATAAATGGATACTTGGGTCGGATTGTGGGTTGACCCGCCCATAAACTTAAAACGGTTAAAAATAAAAATAAAAATGCTATAGGTATGTTTCGAACTCGCAACATAACAAAAACAAGTACAACTCTTTAACCAACTAGGCTAATAACATTTTATATTATAAATTGAATACCAAATTTGATGAACGCAGGATGTTGTAACAATATATTTTTATCCGTGTGCGAAGGGGATCTTCCTAGTTTAGATAATTATTCTAAATTTTTTCTATTTATTCGGATTTTAAAAAAATGTTTAAGTCCTCTTTTGATAAAAAAAAAAAAATAGCGAAAATGAGAAACTACCAAACAAACGGGCCTTAACTCCTAGACCTGAATTGGATTGGTTGGTTCAAGTGTGAACAGGACCGCTCACACTGAATCGGATTCGGTCAACAGCCAAAAGTCAACGATATCAAAAAATTAAACCAGCAATCGTCTTCCTCTTTTCAGCTGCACTTACATTTTTTTCTTCTAAACCACAACATCCCTTCATCCAGTTCTCCTCTAGATTCAAATCTAAACTGTTTCTTGAATCTTACCAAATCAAGAACTAATTTATTTAGCATCAATAAATTACCAGAATGAAATCACATTTCCTAGATATTTTTCGAACTTCCTGCCTTATCAAATGTCCTCATTAAACTAGAAATCAATATACAAAAATTCAAACATGCTCCTTCAATGATTTGGAACTCATCCATACTAATTACAACAAATGAATTCTAGTCTAATCAACTTAAAATTGTCCTGGGAAACTAACGGTGAACTCAGATTGGTACGAGAATGAACGAATTACTCTGGCCAACAAATAATGATCGTTTTTCTCATTTTATGGAAAATCTTGTGCAGATCTTCAAACCTAAAAACAACATCAATTTTAATACATAAATCACTTCTAAAGCAATCATATATTGATTCTAATTCACCTCCTTCAAGCTTGCACAAGCTTGCACTTGAAGGAGATAATTTGTAAATTTCAGCCAAAGTTCAAAATTAGGCGAATCTTCTTTAGGCTAATTCGTTAGTTTATGATTAAGAAAATAGTTCCTAGGTAACTCTAGGATTGTAAGAAAACAAACGAAATGAGAATTGGTGAAGAAATGAAGCACATATGAACTCAAGTATTCCAGAACAAATTTCAAACGAGTTCTTTGATTAAAAGTAAAATTGTCACTTATAGATGAACAAATCGATCGGAGATCGATTTGATAAAATCTGTAGCAAGAGATTGAGAGTGAAGAGATGACAAGAATAGAGGATTTGCACAAATTGAAAATAACCCGATGAAAGGATTTCTCATTATTCAACTTATTTATATTGTCTTAATTACAAAATGAGTAACAAACTATTGTCTCTAGTCTAAATAAGTCCTTAGACTTATATTCGTTATAATGTCAGAATGAAAGTTAATTATTCTAACTAATCAATACCAAAATGACTAATGCAGTTAATTAACTGCCTTAACAAATATTTAGCAGTTAATTAACTGCCTTAACAAATATTTAGCAGTTAATTAACTCTAACAAATTTACTCAAATCATAACAACTTTCTTAAACAATAATTAGAAATAAAATAACTTTATTATTTTATTTCTTCACTCCCCCCTCAAGATGGAAGTCTTTGAGCTTTAGCATAAGCCTTAAATCTTGAAATTGTTTAACATCAAGAGCTTTGGTAAATATATCTGCATTTTGAACATTAAAAGCAACATATGTTAAAGTAATAAAACCATCTTTGTATTTGTTTCTTACCAAATGACAGTCAATATCGATGTGTTTCGTTCTCTCATGAAACACCGGATTTTGCGTTATATGCATCGCTGCTTTATTGTCACAATACAAAATAATAGGCAGATTAACTTTGATCTGAAAATCAGCAAATAAATAAGTCAGCCATTGTAAATCACATACTGTGACAGCCATAGATCTATATTCAGCTTCAGCTGATGATCTAGATATAGTTTGCTGTTTTTTTTTTGTTTTCCATGCTACTAGAGCATTGCCAATGTAAATACAATAACCTGTAAGTGATTTTCTAGTATCATAACAAGAAGCCCAATCACTATCAGAATATGCTGAAATAACAAAATCATTCTTAGATGCATAAAAAATGCCTAAGGATGGTGTTCCTTTAAGATATTTAACCACTTTGATAGCAGCCTCAAAATGTGATTTATAAGTTTTATTAATATATTGACTTAATTGTTGTACTACATATGCAATATCTGGCCTAGTGAAATTCAAATATAGTAAACGTCTAATTAATCTTCGATACTTTTCAACGTCACAAAGGGTATCATTCACTGGTTCTTGAACCAATTTGGTATCTCTAGTCATAGGAATAGATGATGGTTTAGCAGCAATCAAGGACATATCAGAAACAATGTCAAGAATATATTTTCGCTGGTTAACATAAATTCCATCATCAATTTGTATAATTTCAAGACCTAAGAAAAACTTAGCTTTACCCAAATCTTTAATAGGAAATTTGGTATTAATCATATTTTTTATTTCATCAATTTGCTCTATTGAATTCCCTACTAATAGGATATCATCAACATAAATAAGCAAACAAACAATATTAGATCCATCATTTTTGATGAATAAACAATGGTCATTCTCAGATTTTTTAAAACCACTTTCAATAAGGATGTTACAAATTTGAAAATGCCACTGTCTAGACGATTGTTTCAAGCCATATATGCTTTTGTTTAATTTACACACTTGTTTTGGTAGTGTTCCTTTTAAACCTTCTGGAACTTTCATATATAAATCTTCTTCAACTAAGCCATGCAAGAAAGCATTATTTACATCTATTTGATGTGAATGCCATTTCTTAGCAGCTGTTAAAGCAAGAAGTAGTCGAATAGTCGAATTTTTAGCTACAGGGGCATATACCTGATGAAAATCAATTCCATCCTTTTGGTTATACCCCTTTGCAACTAGTCGGGCTTTACATTTATCAATACTGCCATCAGCATTCAATTTTGTTTTAAAAATCCATCTACAACCTATTGTTTTCTTTCCTTTAGGAAGTTCTGTTATAACCCAAGTATTGTTTTTATGAAGAGCAGTAAGTTCATCATCCATAGCTTTAATCCAATATGGATTTAAAATTGCCTGTTTGTATGAAGTTGGTTCAACAAACTGATCAATGTTGCCCAAGAATTCAATATATTCTTCATTGTTGCAAGTTGATACAAATGGAAATGATGGTGGTAAATAACTTTGTTTTTTATTTACATTTGTCTCAACTTGACTTACAACATAATCCTTCATCCAAACAGGTTGTTTTATAAATCTTGAATTTTTTCGAGACACGTATTTTATTTCATCTTGAACAGGTGAATGATTAACTTCATGTTCATCTTGAGAAGCAGAAGTTATCCCTTCACTTGTATTCAATTCAGGTTCAAAATTAGAATTCAAATTTTGATGTTCTGAAATTTCAGTTTGAACATTTTCAAAATCATTATCATAATCTAAATTATCTAATTCTGTTTCAAAGAAATATGGAAAATCAGAAGATTTGTTTCCTTGTAAAATTTCTTTGTTTTGGATAATTTTATCAGAAAATGGAAAAATATCTTCATGAAAAATAACATCTCTTGAAATACTAACATTTCCTGTTTCAATATCATAAACTGTATATCCTTTTTTGTTTAAAGGATATCCAATGAAAACACATTTGTTGGCTCTTTTTGAAAACTTTGATTTGTTTGGATAAACATTTGCAGAATAACACAAACAACCAAAAACTTTAAAATAGTTATAATCTGGTTTATTTCCCGATAGCATTTCAATTGGAGTTTTTCCATTTAAAATGTTAGTGGGAATTCTGTTTATTAGATGAGTTGCAGTCAATAATGAATAAGGCCAAAATTTAGAATCTAAATTAGAATCAATCATTAATGACCTTGCCACTTGAAGTAAATGTTTGTGTTTTCTCTCCACAACACCATTTTGTTGAGGTGAGTAAACACAAGTTGTTTGGTGAATAATTCCTAAGAAATTAAACATTTCAGAACATTTTTCATTTAAAAACTCAGTTCCATTGTCTGATCTAATTATTTTAATAGTTGTGTCATATTGATTTTTAACTAACATAAAAAAATTATGAAGTTTTTCAAACACAAAGACTTTACTTGGCATAAAAAAAATCCAAGTACATCGAGAGTAATCATCAACAATAGTAAGCATGAAAGGTGTGTTAAAGATTGATTCCTCTCGATATGGACCCCAAATGTCAACATGAATAAGTTCAAAAATCTTTGACGTTTTAGAAACGCTTTGAACAAAAGGAACTCTTTGCATTTTAGCAACATGACATGTTGAACAATGAAAAGTTTTATTCATAACAGTAGGAAATACACTTTTTAGAATATTTAAAGCAGGATGTCCTAATCGTTTGTGTAAAAGAAATGAATCAAAAACAACATTTAAAGAAAAATCAACTGCAGATTTGTGATTTTTATTAAAAATTGGACTGTCTTCAATGAAGTACAGATTCCCCATTCTCTTTCCCAGATTTACTTTGAACTTTGTCTCAAGGTCCTGCAAATAACAATCAGATTTTGAGAAAATACAGTTCATTTTGTTATCCTTTGTATGTTTTGAAACTGCAATTAAACAATATCTAAAAGATGGTGCATATAATACATCTTTTAGTTTCAAACAATCAAGAAGTTTAACAGTTCCTATTTCAGTTATGTTCCTACTTGATCCATCAGCTAAGTACATAATTCTAGGTTCATCAAGTTGTCTTATATATGAAAATGCATTCCTATTATTGCATATATGACAAGATGCTCCTGAATCAATAAGCCACATATTTGATATATTTGTTTGTTCATTAATGTTGAAATCATATTCAAATGAATTAAGAATATAGTTAGGAAATTTATCTGCAGATGAAGAAGATCCATTTGCCTTGTTCTTGACATCTCTCATGTTCTTCAAGAACTGTTTATACATCTTGTATTCATCAATGGAAAGTTCCTGGAAATCATCTTTGTCTGCAGTGGCATGAACAGAAGTTGATGGTCTTTTCTTGATCACATTATCCTTTGGTTGTTTCCACCATTCTGGATATCCAATCAACTTAAAGCAGCCATCCTTCATGTGACCTTTGCCTCCACAGTGTGTGCAACTTGCACTCTTATTCTTGTTTGGAGGATGATAAACTCTTTCACCTTCTTCTTTTATCACCATTGTAGATTCTTGAAAATGCCTTTTCTGTCTGGTCCTCTTTTCGACATTCTGAAGCATTGCGAATGATTTATAAACGTCTGGCCATGGATCTTGCATGAGTATTTGATCTTTGACATACTCGTATTTATCATCAAGCCCCATCAGAAATTGAAGAAGCTTAAGTTCTTCATCATCTTGAAGCATTTCTGCTTCAAGAAAGCATCCATCACAATTAACTCGAATTCCTTTGCATCTGCATCTTCTTAGAGGTTTTAACCCCATCATCTCATCCCACAACAATCTCACCTTTGAATAGTATTCTTCTAAGTCAATGTCACCTTGTTGGACGAAGCTAATATCCTTTTGAAGGTTGTACCTCCTCGGACCATTGTTGCCTTCATATCTGGACTTGATCTCAAGCCACATATCACGACTGGTTTTCTTGGATTGAAATCTTCTTCCAATTCTTGCCTCTATCGTATTCATAATCCATGCCCTAACTAAGGCATCAACAATACCCCATTGATTTGCATCTTCTTGATCTTTTGGTTCTGGATATGAACCATCAATAAAACCTATCTTAATTTTCGCTTGAAGAGCTAGCCTAATACTTAGACTCCATCCGAAATAAGTTTCCCTTCCAGTAAGAATGACTGAGGTAATATTTAGGTCTGGATGATCGGTTGGATGTATAAGAAGAGGATCATTGTTGTATTTCCTTTTTGTAATTGGTTGGTTAGGGTTCTGGTTTGGATTCTGGATGTTAGGGTTAGGGATTTGAGTCATAGTTGGTGTACAAGTTGGAATTGAAACTCTATTTGACTCTAAAACCATCGGCCTAAGAGTAGTATACATTTCTGCTGGAATTTCAGAAAATTGAGGTTCAGAACTTACATTGTTATCTGAAGATCCAGAAGCCATTTCTTACTTTGATAGAATTAGTAGATCGTCTTCTTCTTCGCCTAGATTTGCTCTGATACCATGAACAAGTCGATCGGAGATCGATTTGATAAAATCTGTAGCAAGAGATTGAGAGTGAAGAGATGACAAGAATAGAGGATTTGCACAAATTGAAAATAACCCGATGAAGGGATTTCTCATTATTCAACCTTATTTATATTGTCTTAATTACAAAATGAGTAACAAACTATTGTCTCTAGTCTAAATAAGTCCTTAGACTTATATTCGTTATAATGTCAGAATGAAAGTTAATTATTCTAACTAATCAATACCAAAATGACTAATGCAGTTAATTAACTGCCTTAACAAATATTTAGCAGTTAATTAACTGCCTTAACAAATATTTAGCAGTTAATTAACTCTAACAAATTTACTCAAATCATAACAACTTTCTTAAACAATAATTAGAAATAAAATAACTTTATTATTTTATTTCTTCAATAGATAACGTAGAAAGCTTCCTAGAATTCTAGAGCAACTTTCTATCAAGCTTCTGTACAAATCAAGCGGATAAAAAGTTTGTGAACAAATGAAAGAAGTTTCAATATGAATTGAGAGATAGAGCGAATGAAACTTTGAGAGAAATAAACCGATATAGGCTTTTAAGCCTTTCATTAAATCTTATATATTGTTTAACTTTCTTAATAATAATATAACTGCTCTTAACAAATAATAAAACTGCTAAAACCAAATTAACAAACTAATATCAGTTACATAACTTATTTACAGCTCGGCTCATAAATAATTTCAATTTCTTATTTCTTCACTCCCCCCTCAAAATGAAAATCTTGAAGTAACAACTTAAGCTTCAAATCTTGAAAATGTTTAATATCAAGTGACTTAGTAATATATCTGCATTTTGTAAAACAAAACAAAAAATATGTCAATGAAATAAATTATTCTTTATATTTGTTTCTTACCACATGACAATCGATATCAATGTGTTTCGTGCGTTCATGAAACGCTGGATTTTGAAAAATATGCATTGCCGCTTTGTTGTCGCAATGAAGGACAATGTGTAATGAAACCTGAATTTGAAAATCATTAAGCAAATAATGAATCCATTGTAATTCACATATAGCCATTGTCATACTTCTATATTTAGCTTCTGATGAAGATCTAGTAACAGTTTATTGCTTTTTTGTTTTCCAAGCATCTAATGCATTTCCAATATAAATGCAATACCTGTAAGTGATTTTCGAGTATCATAACATGATGCTCAATCACTATCTGAAAACACTGTAATTGTAAAATCATTATTAGATGAATAAAATATTCCTAGAGATGATGTTCCTTTCAGATATTTAACAACTTGAATTGCACCATCAAAATGAGACTGATAAGGTTTATTAATGTATTGGCTGAGTTGATGAACATAATAAGAAATATCAGGTCTAGTAAAATTCAAATACAATAATTTGCCACTTGTCGTCTATACTTTTCAGAATCAACAAGAACGTCACCCTTAGGATCATTTAAAAGTTTTACACCTTTATTCATGCGTGTAAGAGCTAGTTTAGCTCCAATCAAACTAAGATGATAAACTAAATCCAAGATATAATTCCTTTAGTTTAAATAAATACCATTATCATTATGTATAATTTCAAGACCTAAGAAAAATTTAGCCTTACCTAAATCTTTGATCTGAAATTTATAATGTTTGATCCTCTTTATATCCTCAATTTGTTGCAATGAATTTCCTACTAAAAGAATATCATCAACATACATTAATAAACAAACAATATAATTCCCATCTATTTTAATAAAAAGACAATAATCATTTTCTGATTTTACAAAACCAATGTCATTGAGAATAGTTGAAATTCATAAATGCCATTGCCTTGATGATTGTTTTAAACCATACAAACTCTCTTGTTAAGTTTGCATACCTGTTTTGGCAAACAAGATTTAAAACCTTATGGTATCTTCATATATAAATGTTCATCAAGATTCCCATGTAAAAAAGCATTATTCACATCAATTTAATGTAATGTCATCTTTTTACTACTGTTAAAGCAAACAATAATCTTATAGTCACATTTTTAGCCACTAATGCATAGACTTGATGAAAATCAATTCCATCCTTTTGATTATAACCCTTTGCAACCAATCTGATATTTATATTTATTAACACTTCCATCAACATTTAACTTTATTTTATAGATCCATCTATATCCAATGACATTTTTATCATTTGGTAAATCAGTCGAAGTCCATGTTTGATTTTTATATAGAGCAATGAACTCTTCATGCATAGCTTTTACCCATTCTTGGTTTAAAACAACTTTTTTTATAAGTTGTTGGTTTAGAGAATTGATCAATATTTCCAAGAAAATAAGTATATTCAATATCTTTATAAGTTGAAACAAATGGATAAGAAGGTGATAAAAAAAATCTTTTTTTGTTTAACATTTGTTTCAACTTGATTTTCTACATAATTTTTCATCCAAACAGGTGAATTAGTGCATCTAAAACTTCTTCTAAAAGTATCATCATTTTTTTTTCTTTTTGAACATTTAAAGGTACACTTTCATGTTCAGAATTTTCAGATTGATCATCATATTCTAGATTAACAGGATTATGTTGTAAATAATGTTCAAATTTTTGTATTTGAATATTAGATTCCAAATTAATAGGATTGTGTTGTAAATCACACTCTTTAATATAATGTTCATCAAATTTAAGGTCATGTTGATCTAAATCTAGATTATCATGATTTGTAAAATCTGATTCTGCATCAAAAAATAAGGTACATCATGTAACTTACCCCCTTTTAAACACTAGTAGAAAAGAGGTATCAGTAAGGACAAAAATCGTTACTAAAAGCCTCAAAAGTCATTACTAATAACATTCTGTAACGGTGAATAAAATTATTAACATTCGTTACAGAAACGAGCGTTACTGATATTCTTCTAGTATTAGTAATGACTTTCGAAAGCCGTTACTGATACTCCTCTAACAACAGTAAAAATTTTAGTCAAGGTTAAACCGTTACAGATAAAGCATTAGTAACGGTTTTAGCCAAGATTAAACCGTTATAGATAAAATATTACTAATGACGATTTTCTTATTTATAAAACCGTTACTGATATATTACTAATAACAGTTTTCTTATTTATAAAACCGTTACTGATATATTATTAGTAACGGTTTTCTTATGTTTAATACCGTTACTAAAAAATATAATCGTTTTTTTTTGTTTTTTTTTAATATTTTATATTTGTACATATATAAACAATAACAATTATCCATTTTATAAAATCATTAATATATTCCAAAACCACAATCATCAATCTAAAGACCACAATCATAATTCAAAAACCACAATCATCCACGAACCAAAATCATAAATCCACAATTCATCAATCCACATAAACCATAAATCACGCTCTTGTATTGATTGTTATCCCTTTGAGATCTCTGTTGACGAGCACTTCGTCTAACACCAACACGTAATTCACCATTTTCTGCCCTAAAGTAGGGAATTAACCATTTTATAATAAGATAGATTTGAATATAGTCAAGAAGAAAGGCAATTCCAAAATATAAAAATACCTCAAGAAAACAAAAGTATCTCCAACAACTAATCTGGTGACAAAGGTACTCCATCCTATTATTAGTAAGTGCCTCTTTGGTTGACTTGTAGATTATTAATTAAGCAAAAACACACAATTTCAATATCAAAAGAAATAACAAGCAAATGATCCATTGAAGTTTTAAACAATACAAGATGAACATGAGAATATCAAGTGAAAATGATAATCTTGATAGATATGCTTAAATCGTCATTCCATGCCATGAAGGTCGTTGGCTACCAGTTCATGTGTTGGTGTTTGTTGGGTCATGTCCTAAATGAATCTGGTCAATCAGTAAAGAATCCAAAAAACATGAATTGCATAAAATGATAGATGAAAGGAAGTTACTAACCAAGGAAGGGAGACATTCAGTAGCATGCTTTCCAAGGACTGAAAATCCCCCATGAGTACTCGTGTATGATGTAGTTAAAACCTTTGTGAATGAATGGACTGTAGGCCTTGAAAGTTCGGTGGGACTCAAATTAGGGCTTTTAGGTTCATGAGGCTGTTTAAACAATATAAAGCAGTGTACACTTCAGTTAAACGCTGTCAACATTAAATAGATCTAGGAGCTAGCTGTTTAGGTCTTACATCTTGCTCCAGCATTAAAGTAACTTGAGCATAAACTTCATCAGAGTCTTGCTCTGCCTACACGTCAAATAAAGAAGGATAAAAGAATCTGTTAGATAAAATTAGACCGGTTCACAGAACTTAACTTAAATAAACCTTCCATGCAGGAACAAGGAACCGGACCGGTCAAACAAATAAACCGGCTAAGAAGACTAGCCGGTCAAACTACTAAACCAACCAGGAACATTCGGAACATGACCGCACAAAGAAAGGATCGGACAAAGCTTAAAACCGGAAACATCAGACAGCCGATCAGCCACAAGGCAGAGGAATAACCAGAAGTTGTCCGGTTAAACCACTCACACCGGAAGCAATCCGGTTAAGTCGAATGACCGACAAGTACAAGAAGACAATTCGGGTATCTGTTGAGAATGATACTAAAGGAACAGACTGAACACTTCCATATCCATACAAGTCTGAGGAAAGTCTGCAGGCTGCAGAAGACAGTCCTACAGGATCTTTCCACTTCGGGATAAGTCAGAAAGGAGATCTTCCAAGTACAGACAACTGTTTAACAGACAGCCTCCATATTGAGTAAAAGACAAACCTAGCAGGTTTGTCTTACACACCGGAAGAACAGACTGCAAAGTTTGCAGAGTTGACCGCCAGGTCTGAACAGATGACCGCAGAGTCTGAATCTCTGAACCTCTGCTCAGCCAATCAGATTCAAGAAAGTGAAATATGACCGTTGGCATATTTCACCTATAAAAGGAACAGTTGAAGAAGAGTAAATGGGACACAAGTAAGACAACATACAAGGAACACACAGAGAGACATAAAGTAATACAGCGAGCATCTAATTCACAAGTGATAAGATTGTATTTTACAATTTCGGTGTAAATTGTAAGGGTATTATCGAGCAGTAAATAAGTCTCGATCGAATTGTATTTGTATTCCTTAGTGAATATCCTTCTCGCGGTTTCGAGAGGAAGAGGTGACGTAGGAGCTTTATCTCCAAACATCCATAAAACCTGTCTTGTTACTTACTTTCTGCCGGTTCCATTTTTTTAACCGACCCGTACTAACTTACCTACACCGCTTTAACCTACTTAACTCTATCTAAACCGGACCGCCAGCTTACAAAAACCGACCCATCAATCTTCAAACCTTCATCATCCGAAACCGGTTCTGCCTATCATACTAGTGTGTTGCTTCAACCTGAAACAAACCTCTTCCGCGCTTGAACCTAGTTCAAGGGTTTGTGACAGTTTGTGTAGTATTGAAACCCCGGTGTTAATCTCTAACCGGATTAATCACCACCCTTTGAGTGAAACTCGTTAACCGGTCCAACCCCGGTCCTCCAGCCGCGACCTAGATCCTAACAGAATCATTCACCAAATATCCGCTAAAAAGTATTCAACAATGACAGAAATTACAAATTCCTAAAATTTGAACAGAAACAGAATATAAAAAACTTACCATAAGCTTAATGTTAAAAACACTACAAAGAATTTTATATGGAGGATCGAATAAAGGAATCCTCTGATTTAATTCTTGATTTGTGAAAGCCTCCAAATGTATCAAAGAAATACTTATAAATCGCACCACAAAAGCATATACAAACAAGAAAACTGGATTCAGATTCTTCAAAGCAAGAAAATTGGAGACTGATATGTAACTAACCTGTTCCAGATATGAAGTAGAGAAGAGGATGGACATAAGTCCGGAGTTCTAACCGCACTATGAGGAGAGAACATGAGGATACAGACCTAAGAGATATCAGTCCGGAGTTCTAACCACAGATAGTGTGATATTGGAATCGGCGGCGGAGAGCGGCGATGACAACAGTCTGATATTAAGAACGACGGAAACTTCAACAGTGAAAGAGAACGGCGATGAAGAGCGGAACGGGAGTGGAGAAGAAAAGAAGAGAAGAGAAGGAAGAAAAAAAGAAGAAAAAAAGAAAGAAGACGGTGTAATCAGGTTTTATTAGGGTATCAATAACGGTTTTAGTATAATCATTACAAATGTATGTATCAGTAAGGGTTTTCAAAAACCGTTACTGATACCTCTTGTGAAAAAATTAAAATGAATGCATATCGGTAACGGTTTTAAGGATAACCGTTATTAATACCCCTTGTGAAGACGAAATGACATAAGAAATATCAGTAACGGTTTTAGTATATAACTGTTACAAATGTATGTATCAGTAATGGTTTTCAAAAACCATTACTGATATCTCTTGAGAAAGATTTAAAATGAATGCATATCAGTAACGGTTTTAAGGATAACCTTATTGATATCCCTTATATAATAGTAACGATTTTAGTATAACCATTACAAATGTTTGTATCAGTAAGAGTTTTCAAAAATCGTTACTGATACCTCTTGTAAAAAAATTAAAATGAATGCATATCAGTAACGGTTTTAAGGATAACCATTACTAATACCCTTTAGATATCAGTAACGGTTTTAATATAACTGTTACAAATGTATGTATCAGTATGGGTTTTCGAAAATCGTTACTGATACCTCTTATGAAAAAAAATTAAATGAATGCATATTAGTAACGGTTATTCTTAAAACTGTTACTGATATTCTCATTTCGAAAAAGAAGAATAAAAAAAACTAGTGTCTGTAATGACTATTCTTTATGACCGTTACTGAAAATTTTTATCAGTAACGGTTTTAAATGGCCGTTACTGATATCCTAATATCAGTAACGGATATATTAAACTGCTACTAATAAAAATTTTCAGTAAGAGCACTATAGCGCCGTTACTAACATTCGTTACCAAAACCTCATTTTCCACTAGTGAAAATATTTTCATCATTCTCAACCTTTTTTGAAAAAGGAAAAATTTTCTCATTAAATATAACATCTCTAGAAACATAAACATTACCTTCATCAATGTCATAAACTGTATAACCTTTTTTATTTAAAGAATAACTAATGAAAACACATTTATTAGCTCTTGAGAATTTTGACTTGTTTGAAAAACCATTTAAAGCATAACATAGACAATCAAACATTCTATAAGAATCATAATCCGATTTCTTTCCACTTAAAATCTTAATTGATATTTTTCCATTTAAAATGCTTGTAGGAATTCTATTAACGAAAAAGGTCAAAATTTAGGTTTTGTCAATAACGAAAAAGGTCAAAATTTAGGTTCTAAATTAGAATCTATCATTAAAGATCTTTCAACATGGATCAAATGTTTATGTTTTCTTTCTACAACACCATTTTGTTGTGGTGAGTAGCACATGTTGTTTAATGAATAGTTCCTAAAAAATCAAATAATCCTGAACATCTTTCATTTATAAATTCAGTTCCATTATCTAATCGAATAGTTTTGATACTAATGTCAAATTGATTTGATCATTTGAAAAAAATATTGAAGTTTATCAAACACAAACACTTTACTAGAGATTTCAAAGATTCATGTACACCTAGAAAATTCATCAACAATTGTAAGCATATAAGGTGTGTTCAAAATAGACTCTTCTCGATATGGTCCCCATAAATCAACATGAATAAGTTCAAAAGTTGTTTGTGTTTTAGATTCACTTCTAGTAAATAGAAATCTTTACATTTTTATAAGTGGACAAGTATTGCATTGAAAATTTTCATTCAAACAATCTGGAAATGCAAGTTTTATAACGCCATAAGAAGGGTGTCCTAATCATTTATGAATCAAAATAGAATCAACAACATTATTAGAATAAATGTTACCAACAGAACCATCATCATTACAAGAAAATAAACTATTCTTAGTGAAATATAAATTTCTAATCCTTTTTTTCAGAATCACCTTGAACCTTTCTTGAGGTCCTACAAATAACACACAGATTCTAAAAAAACACATTCTATTTTATTTTCTTTGGCTAATTTAGAAACTGCAATTAAAGATATTTAAAACAAGATGCATACAATACATCTTTAAGTTTCAATCCATTAGATACTTCAACAGTTCCTATATTAGTTATATACGTACAAGATCCATTAGTCAAGTACATAATCTTAGGCATTTTAATTTCTTCAAATTAATAAAACATATTTTTGTTATTGCAAATATGACATGAGGTTCCTGAACCAATAAGTCATCTATCTATCATACCGATTTGTTCATTTATGTTAAAATTATAATCAAACAATTTAAATGAAAACATATTTGATAAAGAATACTTACCTGCAAGGAAGTAGAGCCACCTCCTTTAGTCTTAATGTCCCTCATATTCTTCAGAAACTGCTTATACATCTTAAACTCTTCCATTCTCATATCAGGAACATCTTCAAGATCAACTGCAGCATGTGCATTCCTTTTCTGATATAAATTCTTCTTCTTTCCATGACTATCCCTTGGTTGTTTCCACAAATTCGGATATTCTATCAACTTAAAACATCCTTCCTTAATATGTCAATTTCCTCCACAATGTGAACAATAAATAGATTTATTCTTGTCAACATTTTGACTTCCCTTCTTTATAAAATCTTCTTTGATAACCATTGATGCTTTTTGATACGGTCTTTTCTGTCTAGATTTCTTTCTAACATTTTGTAACATAGTGAATGATTTTTACACATTTGATCATTGATCCTGCATGAGGATCTGATCCTTTACATACTCATACCTCTAATTGAGACCCATCAAGAATTGCAACAATTTTATTTCTTCATCATCCCAAAGCATCTCAACCTTAAGAAAACATACATCACAGTCATTTCGAACATCCTTACACCTGCATCTTCGAAGTGGTTTCAGCCCTAACATTTCGTCCCAAAACAACTTGACCTTTGATTAATATTCCTCAAGATCTAAATCGCCTTGCTGAATAAAACTAATATCTCTTTGTAATCCATACCTTATTGGTCCGTTATTACCTTCATATCGAGATTGAACCTCTAACCACAAATCGAGACTAGTTTTCTTTGACTGAAACCTTCTCCCAATCTTTGGCTCTATTTTGTTCATTATCCAAGCTCTAATTAGAGTATCAACAATACTCCATTGGTCATGTTCATCACATTCTTTCGGTTGAGGATATGATCCATCGATGAAACCACTTTTAATCTTCTCCTAAAGTGCTAGGCGAACGCTCAAACTCCAGCCAAAGTATGTGTCTCTTCGAGTAAGAACTACAAAAGTGATAATCAACCCTATATGATCCGTTGCATGAATAACTAACGGATCGTTGTTGTATTTTCTCTTAACTGGAACAGTACATGTTATTGGTATTTGACTCTAGATCGTCATCGGTTAAGCGAACGGAGCCGAGATTCGCACTGGAGCTTGACTAGGGATATGGTTATTGCTAGATAATATCAAAGAATCAAACAAACTTGAAGGTCCTCCTTGAATCATGATGATCAGTTTAGGCTTCTTCTTTCAACGATATGGCTCTGATACCATGTGTAAATCAAGCGGATAAAAAGTTTCTGAACAAATGAAAATGAAAGAAGAATCAATATGAATTAAAGAAGAATCAATATGAATTGAGAGAGAGATAAAGTGAATGAAATTTTGAGAGAAATAAATTGATTTAGACTTTTAATTCATTCATTAATCTTACATAGTCTCTAGATTTATTGGACTAATATATATAAATAATGTGTTTGGGCTATTTTTTATTCGGAACTCAATAAAAAATAAGGTGATCATTAAGTATTTATTTTATTATCTTATTGAGTAAGTTACATAATTAATATAATTAATGGTATGGAACGGTTATATGTAGAAACCGTCAATTCAATAAAAAATAAGGTGATCATTAAGTATTTATTATTTTATTGAGTAAGTTACATAGTTAATATAATTAATGGTATGAAACGGTTATGTGTACGGTTATGTGTAGAAACCGTCAATTTATTTATTATTTATGATGAATTAAATAATAAATAAATAATATAAAGGTTGTGGTTCCCGAGTTAGAGTTTGAGAGAGAAGGGAGAAAACGAATTGGAAGAACAAACCCACGGTCATTCAAAAGATCTTCATCATGAATTCAGGCTTCCGCATAGAGATTTACATATTATGTATATGATTCATATATGTTAGATTTTATCTATAGGATTATAAATTAATATTATAAAGGAAATCTAACAAGTTATTTAGAATCATGAATTTAGGAATAAAGAAAATCCTACTATTGGTATCAGAGCCAATCTCTATGTTAATTTGTTGATATTAAGATTAAGATTTTAAGATATCGTAAGAGATATCGTAATCACATACATGAATTCATGATGAAGATCTTTTAAATGACCGTGTGTTTGTTCTTCCAATTCTATAATCGGTTTTCTCCCTTCTCTCTCAAACGGGAACCACAACCCTTATATTATTTATTTATTATTTAATCCATTGTAAATAATAAATAAATCGACTGTTTTTACATATAACCGTTCCATACCATTAATTATATTAATTATGTGACTTACTCAATAAAATAATAAATACTTAATGATCATCTTATTTTTTATTGAGTTTCGAATAAAAAATAGTCCAAAACATTATTTATATATATTAGCCCAATAAAACAAATAACTGATTTTAACAAATAATAAAAACAAACTAAATAAGCAGATGATCTTCACGTGTTTCCTTGGCGAGCGTCTGGCTGATAAAGTCAGATCCTCTTGTCGCCTCTTTTCCCTCTCTAATTTTTCCACTTATTACTTCTAAATATTTATTATACCAATCATAGCCTCTAATTTAGTCTAACCGACTCTAGAATCAAAATCTCTTTTTATCCTTCATTTGTTGCATCTTAATATCATCCAAACTTGGGTGTCAAGGCAGGAAACGGGCAGTGCAGGCAAGGTCTTTGTGTTGTCGCGGTCAGCCCCCGGGCTTTATCTCGCGTTGAATGGTTGTTCGTAGAGGAAGTTGTGATTTCGTAGTTCATCCTCTTCAACATGTTCTTGAGTTCTTCATGTTCTCTAACTGTTAGCTGACCCATTATCGACTAACTGTACTAGTTTCTGCTACATTTGATCACGGAAAAAAAAAAAAAAACTATAAGTTTTGTTTGATTTCTCGCATTTTTCAATCCCTTTTAGCTTATTTTTTTTTTTATGCATGGAATCAAACACAATATTAAATCTCAAAATAATATATTTTTATTTATTTCCTTTAATATTCTAATATTTCATGATTATTATTTATTTATTTAGTAAGATTTAATTTCATTATATATTGGCTTGCCACATTGTCTTATTTCTTTTCATTATTATTATGTCAATATATTTTATTTATTAAGACATTTATTTAATTTTTTGGGTGTCAAATTTTATTTATTACGATATTTATTTAAATTTTTGGGTGTCAAAAATTAGTGTTTACAATATTATAATATTTTGTATAAAAATATACATTTATAAATTATAATATTATATTAAAAGGAAAAAAAATTATGTTAAATATATTAGTCTTTTATTTAAATATTTGTAATAATTTAAAATATTCTTATTTATTAAATTTTCATTCTAAAATATCTTATCATAAAATATAATATAAGAAACCTTATTCTAAAATATCTTAAATATTAAGGACGAAGTGCTCCGAAACCCTCCGGCTCAATGAACTTTTCTGAATTCATTTGTAATATAATATTTAACTTATACAAAGTATGATAAATAATAATAATTAATTTAAATGATAATAATGCTAATATTTTCAATCCTGTCCAACTGACTAGTTTGATTCACTTTTATAAATGCGAACAAATGAATTATCACTTATAAATCAAATTAAACAAATATGGTGTAACAAATAAGTTGAATAACAACAATTAAAAAAGTTATATAAAATAATTAGAAACAATCAAATTTATAAATTATCTTAAAATTTAACTAATAATTTTGAAAAAATAAGCTCAATTTAACCTCAATATAAGAAATAAAGTAAACATCATTAAATTAAAGCATTATTTCAATATAAGAAATAATATATCAAAAATATCGACTTTTAAGGTATACCGAAAAAAATGTAAGGTATAACACCGATACCGTAATTATTGTTACGATAAATGTATGATATTTTTAAAATTTTGGTATATCGAGATATACCGAAATAATATTTATAAGTTAATATATATATATATATAAATATATATATAATACTTATAAGAAAATAATTAAATAGATTTAAAATTAATTTAATTATAGAAATATAATTTTTAAATAATATCAAAATATAATTATACTAAAATATTATTCAATATATGTAATCTCTAAATTTTTGAATAATATCAAAATATAATTATACTGAAATATTATTCAATATATGTAATATCTACCTTACTGATGTGAATTATTTTTTTTAAAATTAATATATTTTTTAGATATCAAATGTATAATACCGAAAATAAGGTATACCGAAATTAAGGTAAGGTAATGTATGAATTTTTTTTATACCAAAATTAAGGTATATCGAAACAAGGTATACCAAAATCAAAGTAACGTAAAGATATGCATTTTTTGCATACCGAAATTTTAGGTAAAGTATAAAGTATGAATAAAATATTAAGATATACCGTATCGATCCGTCCTATGTTAGAACTTAGAAGTAATCTATGTAGAGTTAATAGAAGATTTTTTATTAAAAATTTATATATTTTAAATTATTAAATTATTTAATTTATGAATTAAATTATTAAATTATCACTCAGTTTGAAAATATATAAAGTTTTACTATATATACATTTAAATTACATATATATCTCCCAACCCAGCTCCCAAGAAAATTTGACCCCTAATAAAGACATATTTTGAGAAATGAACCAGGCTCGATAAAGTTTATAAAAATGATAATTTCGAACGAAAATACCCCTTCACGTCACGCGACGCATGATTATCGTGACGCGAAAGGGTGTTTCGTGTGATGAGAAGCACCCTTCGCATGACGCGAAATTAGTTTTGCAAACATTATCCGATCATCTCTTCGCATCACGAACATCATGCGTCACGCCGAAAGATATTTTCATAGACAGACGAAAAAGATTATTTTTACAAATTTGCTCGGACTTTAGTCATTTCCTAAAAAAAAATGAAGTTATTATTAAGATAATTTTGTCAAATTTTCCCAGCTCCAGGATTTAAAAAAACAGAATCAATATTTACTTTATTATTCAACCACTTAAAAATTAAATTACTAAAAAAAAATCTAAATAATCAACATCAAATAAACCCTAATTACTGGTTTATGGGAAAAAGACAAGAAAAGAAAAGAAAAGAAAAGCAGGTCTTAATGCAAGATGAGTGTTGGAAAGTAGTAGTTACTGAACTTACTACATTCAATGCCAGAGAATTCTCTCTTTTTGCTGTAAACTGAACAGTCGATCGAAACGGATGTAGAAAAGAAGAAGAAGAAGAAGTAGAAGAAAGAGTAAAGTAGAAAATGATCAAGAACAGTCGCGATTGCTCTCCCGGAAACGATGCTAGTTCTATCCACCGATCGTTTTCTCTACCAGAACGGCCGCACTTCTTCACAATAATCCTCTCCAAAGCTGATCAGTATCTAAGACTGGTAAATATCACTTAATATCTTTCTAAACAGTAAAGATGCATGTATTTCTTCTACCCATTGCGTTTCTTTGCCGGAAAATGCCCTCAATTTCTACATTGCTAAAACCTAAAACTGTTCTGTGAGTTGTTGCATGAGTTTATTCTACGTTTTTTACTGATTGCTGAAATCCTGAAACCTAAAAGCTCTCGTCTTTTTTCAGATTTCTTATTTTATTCTTCTCTTGTAGAAAATTCCCAGGGATTTTATTGCAAAATATGGAATTCAAATCTCCAATGCTGTGCTTCTCAAGATGCCGAATGGGGCTGTGTGGAGAATGGGGGTAACATATTCATGTGGCGAAGTTTGTTTGGAATCTGGTTGGAGAAGCTTCACCAATTACTATTCCATTCGCTTTGGACATTTATTAGTGTTAAGATATGATGGGAACTCTGTCTTTCATGTTCTCATACTTGACAATTTAAATGCGTCTGAAATTGAATATCCAATTGCTGGAAAATCATCTGTCAAGAATGATGATCAGGCAGATGGGGTTAAGGAACCAATGGAGTTTCACGACTATCTACAGGAGGAACATGCTGCTGCTGGGTATAACTTGAACAAAGGTACTACTATTCTCCTTAGTCAGATCTAGGTATTATACTGAATTTGTTGAAGAAAGATGATTTTGATTCACAGATGAGGAAGAGCAAGAAGACAAACCAATTTATATTGGACTAGTGCCAATGGAAGTGAAAATGACAGCCATTAAGAGAGTTTCGTCCTTCAAATCAGACCACCCCTTCTTTGTTATTTTTATGAGTCCTAGTTATGTATCTGGTAAATATAGACTGGTAAGAAGAAGTTCTGCTTAATCTAAAGAACAATTAGTTGTCTTCTATATCTCTTAGACTATTTCTTCCTCTGTTCTGCAGTATTTACCAGCACAATTTGTTAGGACGTATTTAAGACATCTCCCAGCATCAGTCACACTCAGGATTTCAGACGAGAGAATCTGGCTTGTTGGCTCCGGTGGTAAAGGTCCTGAAAAGTTTAGTCTCGCTTGGGGTTCATTTGCTCGTGATAACAAGCTGAAAGTAGGCGATGTTTGTGTCTTTGAGCTGATCGAGAGTACTGGTGTCCCTCAACTTAGAGTTGTCATTTCTAGAGATAATAATTTTCAGGAATGTGCCGAGGAAGAAGGTATTGTTCCTCCTCAATCCATGTACTAATATTGAGTAGTCATTTCTCAAGCCAAAATTTAGTGTCTTTGTTTGAAATTAAGCTTTGGTATATGGTATCTCAACCGGATCATTGATATGGAGTGAGACCATTTGACATGCGGTGTTTCTCGTCCATATCAAGACTGAGTCCAGAAGATAAAATGTGATACGCCTAAAAAAGACTAGTGGTAAACATTTACCTTCTTCAAACAAATGTTCTTAATATATGTTTCAACTCTTTTGTAAGTTTACATAGCATTGACATTCTATAAAAACAGGTTTGGTTCTTCTCCACTCTCCAAATTTGAGGGTAATCCTTTGAATTGTCTGCAGTATCACATTCAGTCACATTTCTATTCCAAATTGTGAAGATAGTCAAACTAGGTTTATTTTATTGTCTAATCTATTTCTAGATAGATTAGAATGAAGTATTTGAGATATTTTACGGATTCCGATTTATCCCAAGTGATGAAAATCATCTCGAAATTTGTATATATAGTTTTAACATGTTATCATAATTATATATCAAGAAGTATCTCTTTTCTCTCCATTTCAAAAATCTTACAAATATATCTGATCTTTATCCCTAACACATGGCAATTTTCCAGATACAACCCCATTTCCAAATGAATCCAATATTGATTACTTATGTTTTAATGACAATTCTTAGTTATGCATTATTGTTGTTTCTAAGACCAAAAATATTTATGCATCTGTCCTGGCAGAACATTTTGAAAGTATGCTGCCTGATGAGGTACATTTACAGCAAAATAAAACTGCAATTCCAGGAAGCAAGTTAGCTCTTGAAAAGGCTGAAGCCTTCGAGTCGCAATACCCTTGTTTTATTATTGTTATACGACCATCTTATATCCAAAGAAACACTGGTCTGGTAAGGAATCTTATATACTTGCTTATTAATTGTAAAGAAATATTGTGGTTAATTGTATATTCCTCTTCATTACAACAGCATATACCAGTAGACTTCTCAAAGGCAAATTGTTTGAGGCCATCAATGGTCACTCTTTCGGTTTCTGATGGACGAACTTGGACTGTGAAATGCCAGGGTTATGGCTACTTATCCCTCAAATGTACTACATTTGTACAAGAGAATAACTTGAAAGTCGGCGATGTTTGTGTCTTCGAGCTCATTACAAAGGATGAAAGTAAGCCAGTGTTTAAAGTCACTATATTTCAAGCAAAATATACAGTTGAAGATGTCAAAGGTAATTTTTTTTGCCAACTTTGATTGAGATATACATGAATGAACTTGACAAGATCCTCGCAGAGGAGGAATGTACGGGAACT
This sequence comes from Impatiens glandulifera, assembly GCF_907164915.1. Classification (NCBI taxonomy): domain Eukaryota; kingdom Viridiplantae; phylum Streptophyta; class Magnoliopsida; order Ericales; family Balsaminaceae; genus Impatiens; species Impatiens glandulifera. Next base: position 97,596,312 of record NC_061862.1, read on the forward strand.
GGAAAACCGGAGAGCGAGAATAAAGAAACAAACGAGACTGTAATGGAAGGCATTGTAGAGGAGAAAACTGCAGCGATTGAAAGAGCTTCAGCTTTTAAATCACAAAATCCTTTTGTTGTTATGCTTCTACGGAAAAGTTACTTGTCCGATCGTTTTGCTTTAGTAAGCCTTTCTATATAAATTCTAACCGACGTGAATTTTACCCAGTTGGTTACAGTATGCCTATTTTTACCCATCAAGAGTGGCTTAAGTGGTAAAATCTTGAACTTAGAGACTGAGTTCTCAAGATCGATAACACATTGATTAAAGTGGGGATCATTTAATTAATAAAATCTTCATCCTTATAGATCAGTATATAGATCAGTATGTTCGATCCTCACTAAGAACACCTTAATTAAAGTTGAGGATAATGATGGTGCAATATTGTGCTAACACCCTGGGAGATGTCAATTTTTTTTTCTAAAATTGTGTTGCCTACTTTTATAGTTTTATTTTTCTTCTTGACTATGTAGTATCTACCAAGACATTTTACAAGGAAACATTTTCCTTCCAAGCCAAAAACAGCTATCCTTTGCATGCAAGACGAGAGAACCTGGCCGGTTAAGTGTTTCTGTCATGGATCAAGTGAGAGGCGATTCATGCAAGGTTTTAGTTGGGAATCGTTTGCAATTGACAATAATCTGAAAGAAGGGGATGCTTGTGTCTTTGAGCTTATTAAGAATTGTGTTGAACCTTTGCTAAGAGTCATTATATTTAGAGAGTTTCACGATCAACAAGAACATTCCAACTTAAGTTCCGGAATGGCAAGTTCCAAGAGGACACGTGAAGTGGTCGATGATGATTTTATGGAGTATAAGTCGTCAAGTATGACCTTTATTTGCCAACTTATTCATTTTGGTTAATTGTTTTTTGGTTTATAACATCCCTTGGTGGAAATCAATGCAGAATTGAATGGTTTCATCGGAGCATCGTGTTCTAGCTTTGCTGAGGCAAATAAGGATGAGGAATGTACAGCATTGGAAAGAGCAAACACCTTCAAATCTGAACATCCTTCGGTGGTTATCACGGTCCAACCATCTTATCTTGGAAGCAATGGTTTGGTAAGTACTAAACCTTTGTTCAACTTGAAAACATGCAAAGAATAGACTCTCTACTATACCAAAATGCTGATTCTCTAAGAAAAGTTATAAACTTGTTGATATAACTGTGAAAATATAGCTAAATAAAGTAAAGCATCAACTAAAAATACTATAATACCCTTACTTTAAATTTAGAATATTTAAAAATAGAAAGTATATAGCCATTTAACTTGAATGGTTCACTTTTTCAATAAAACAAATTTCCTTAAATCCAAAATTGAATTATTTGAAAGAAAAGAAGAAAATGAGTTCATTTTGCTTAGCATCAAAATCTTGTTTTGTACCTCCAGGGGCATAAATCAAAATAAAAGATAATAATTTATGAGTTTTGTCTTAGACCTTGTTTGGTAGGGCTTATTTAAAAAAACTTAAAAAGAATCCACCATCTGTTCATCCATCCTCTCGTTGATCAATTAATCAACCAAAATACTATTTTTTTAGGAAATTCTATCTATTATATATTAATACATTTTTAGTTTTTTTACCCAAAAAATACTACTTTTTAAAAATATGTACCAAACGAATTTATTCAAATAATCCAATCCGAACAAGCCCTTTTGTTTTGTAACCACTTGTATGCTTGTTATTTCAGTTCTTGCCAAGGAAGTTTGCTAGGCAATATTTCAATAACGACGCAGAGATTGTAAAGCTTCAAGTTAGAGAAATGGGAAAAGAGTGGGATGTGATTTGCTGTCGTAGTCCAAGTAATCTTGGGGTTGTGCACCTGATTTGGCATCGATTTGTGGAGGAAAACGACTTGGAGATAGGAGATGTTTGCGTATTCGTGTTGACAGATGAGACTAAGCTCGATCTTGAAGTAGTCATATTTCGGAACAAAAGAAAAGAGAAGAAGGCACAGGATCAGGATGATGAGGATTGATAAAAGGGGAGATTCTTAATATTAAATATGGTGGTAGTACTGATGATAGTTAACAATATTGACTAAATCTAATAGCTGAGGCCATATAATGGAATGGCCATATTTTTGCTTTTTCAATTGCTGATACAATTAGTATGAGTTATCTTTGTTTATATTATATTATAACTTGCTCAAATACAGTTATAGTGTTTTTGAGTTTCTCATTTTGATTCTAACAACTTACTATTAATTGACATGCCTAATATTTTTGTTAAAATCTCATCATGGTGAACCCAAGCCAGAGAGTTGGTCTCAACATCTTGTAGGTTTTGCCATTAATTGACTCAAATTGTCAAATTTACTTATTAGAAATATTTTGTTTTTCTTACTAACTTAACAAATATTTATTTATCTGCTTACAAAAGAAAATTAAAATGGTGCTAATTTTAACCACAAGAATTGGTGAGAAATAAGTTGAAATCAAAAACCACTGAAAACTATACTTTTTATTATCAAATTTTGTTTTTAATAATCTAACTTAATTATTTTATTGTAAAATAAAAGTATATAATATTTTGTTTTTATTTTTTTAACTTTTTAGGATAAAATTAATAATTTTAATTTGTACACGATGATTAAAGTTAATGATAAATTCAAATAAATATTTTTAAAATAAATAATTTTATTTTAAATTTTTTAATAAGATTAAAAATTTTAATTTATGTAAATTATAAGTATAATATCTTTTGAATAATTATTAACATAACAATAATAATTTAAAATTAAATATTTTGAGAAAATAATTTTGTTTTAAAACCTTTTAATAAAATTAACAATCTATAATATATATATATATGTTTAGGATCGACATATAAAAATTAGAACTTATAAAGAAAGTCTGAAGAGGGACAACTTCTGTGTTTAGGATAATAGAAATGCCTATCAACCAATTATAATACTTAACTTCAATTTAAAGTTCTAAAATGTCCAACATGCCTAAAACAGTGGCTAAATAGGACTAAACAGGAACACAAAATTAAAGTACCATTCTATAAAAGGGATCGACATTTCAAATCCATGCCAGATGTCCATTCAAACTTCTAAGATAAGCTTTAATTTTTTATTAATTACTCTTTTTTTTTCCAGTTAGGTAGGGTAGTTAGCGTCCATGATAACACCTAATTTGATTAGTGACATTTAAAGCAAATAATAAAATACGTAGTAAGATTGGAAACGTACCCGGACTTGAAGGATAAACACACTGTCCTCCAAACTTTTATTGATGACACTTCAAATATATTACAACTGGGTGATGGTCATGGAGAGTACAATAGAGAGAGAGAGAGTACAATACAGACTTCAGGGGTCGTTTTCGCCTCCTCCTTCCAACACAACATAAACAACTATTTATAGTAAAATATTTAAATAAAAGTTAAAACTTGAACAGTGATTCCCGGGATTCCCGGGATAAGTTTTTTCCACAAATTACGGATCTTGTCTTCTTCTTCTGCAAACAGTACCTCCTGAGATTCCCGGGATAAGTTTTTTCCGCATCTTTCGGATCTTGTTTCCCTTTAAATTTTGAACTGGCTGGATGATGATGATCCAACGTCTTTTCTTGAAATTTTTTCAACCAAGGTGTCTTTGATTGCTTCGAAAATGTCTTCAATGGCGACATCACTTTGAGCGTCTTGAAGATAATCGGATGCCATAGTTGAATCTGATTTGTTTGATTTATTATCATCTTCAAATTTAGACATAAAGTCTTTCTTCATTTCTTCAATATATGCAGATATCATCTGATTTTTTGATAAGTTCTCTGACCTCATTCGAAATTTTTTGGAGATATAATCAAACGGGGACGGTGCTTCCGCTACTTGTCGTTTTTCTTCATACATACTTATTTGCTGGTGTAGGAGGTCCATTGTCTCCTTCCCGAATCGCTCCTTTGTTTCCTGATCTATTCTCATCATCTTATCCCAAAATTTATAAAATGATGACCTAAACAGACAGGGAATGCCTGTTTTGGTATAACCAAATTCAGGAATCCATCTCCAGATCCATGGAATGGAAAATTCAGTAAAAAAGAAACATGAAGCTATTCCGTCAATATATAAATTAGCTTATTGTTTTTGCAGAAGCTGGGGAGATACATTGCTCCATTTATCAAATAGGACCTTGATTTCTTCTAGTAAAATCTTTGGGCAGGGACCAAAACAATAAAACCAGTCTATGAACCAGTGGGGAATATCACCTCTATAGACATTTGCACATACCTTGATGAACCAGGAATGTTTATATTTATTATTCTCATAATATAGTGCCTTAGTAAAGGCATCACAATAATCCCAATAATTAAATTTGATTGTTGTCGTTTTATTAAACGATAATTCTCTTTCTTTCATTGGGGATATTCCCCAATCTTCCAACGAAATTGTCTTTTTTATTATTATTTTGCTGAAATTATAAATTTCTTTGTTTGCCCCAGAGAAATGTGATATTTCACATGACCCACTTTGAATAAGTATTTGTTCGTAAAATATCCGGGTCTTGTAAGTCCTTGACGGAGTGGATGTATTATCCAAATACCTCTGCATTATTGTCCATGGCTCATTCCTCCATTTGAGGTCCTTCTCTTCTAGGAGAAATATAATTTCTTTATATTCATTTCTTATAAATCCAATATTATTGGATTCTGATTCTTCATCTCCTAGTATTCTGGCGTACGTTGGATTGTCTTTTTGACTGTCCGAACTTTGGGATAGATCCATTGCTATCAGTTTTTGTTTACCATACTGAGATATGATCTCTGGTGCTCTGCCCCGACCTCTTCCTCTGATAGAGGAGGATCCTCTTCCTCTATTAGAGAAAGACTCATAACCCCTTCCGCTCATTCCTGTAAATTTAAAAATTCACGGGTCAAGAAATCAGGAAGATTATTATCTATCCCTTTTTTGTATGTTATTTCAAAATCAAATGGAGCTAAATGAGCTTGCCATCTGGCGAACATTTGTTTTAACACATCATGTTTAAAATCTTTCTGGAACATGAATTTAGCTGCGTTGCAATCTGTTCGTATAATAAATTTTTGATTATATAAATCATCTTGGAATTTTAAAACACATTTGACTATCGCCAGAATTTCTTTGGCGACTGTCGCATAATTCTTTTGAGAGTTGTTCCATTTCCCTGAATGGAATCTGACAAGATAGACCTGTTTTGTTTCTGGATCTAATTGAGTTAGTATTCCTCCAAATCCTATGTCATATGCATCAGTCTCAATTACCTTTTCTCAATTCGGGTTACTTATCATTAAACAAGGAAGTACCTTTACTTTATTTTTAATTCTTTTAATAGCCTCTATATGATGGTTTGACCATGGTTTTGGATTCTTCTTCAGTCTTTCATATAAGATTGATGTATCTTTTGTTAGATTTTTATAGTATGGAGCCACATAATTTAAGCTGCCTAAAAATCTTTGTAACTGTGTTTTATCAGTGATCACATTAGGGAATTTTTCCGCAAATTCTATGTTTCTATTAATGGGAGTAATATTTCCCTTTTCAATGATATGACCTAAAAACCTTATTCTTGTTTTGAAAAGATCCATTTTTGGTTTAGAAATTACTAGTCCATTTTGAGTTATTATTGTTTTGAACATATTTAAATGTTTGAAATGAGTTTCAATTGTTTTTGAATAAACTAATATGTCATCAATGTAAACAATTATAAATGTGCTATAAGGATTATAGATATTATTCATAATTTTTTGAAATTCGGATGGAGCATTTTTTAATCCAAATGGCATTACATTCCATTCATAATGTCCTATAGGGACATTGAATGCTGTTTTATACCTGTCAGATTTTTCAATCTGGATTTGCCAATATCCTGATTTTAAGTCAAATTTTGAAAATATTAAACTATCATACAGTCTATCTAACAGATCCTTTTTATTAGGAATTGGGTGCCTAATCCATTTTAATACTTTGGTTAGGGGTTTATAGTTTATTACTAACCTTGGCACGCCTCTTTCGACTTCTGAATGTTTATTTACGTAGAAAGCCGTACATGACCAAGGTGATTGTGATGGACTTATTAATCCCTTATGCAATAGTGCATCTATCTCTTTTTTGCATAATTCCAGATATTCTGAATTCATTTGGCAAGGTCTTGCCTTTGTAGGAATATTCTTTTCATTAAAAGCTTCCTCATATGGTAGTGAAACTATATGTTTCTTTCTATCCCAGAATGCATTAGGATATTCATTACAAATATCTATTGAAAGTTGGTCTTTTAGCAGAGCTATTTTTTCTTGTAATTTAGGATTTTCTAGTTGTTCATCTATTGTTATTAGGCTTATTTCTTGCTTTAGAAAATATATTTGATCTTGTTTTGCTTTGATATTATCATATATACTATGTAACATTTTAGTAAACGGTTCCACAATAAATTCTAGAAAAATATCATGTTTCTGGAAGGTTCCTGTAATACCTTTATTATTAATCATCTTAATAGGGTAAATTGTGTTTAAAAATGGGGTTCCAAGTATGACCTGATTTGATATATCTTTAGCAAGTATAAAGCTTTGAGGAATGCATTTATTATCAGTACATATATAAGCTTTTGGAAGCTTATATTGGATTTGGAGTTTATCTCCCCCTGCATGCCACAAGGTATGACTTGTTTTATGAAAATACCTAGTAGGGATTAGTCCTTCCTGAATAACATTTAAATCTGCTCCGCTATCAACAAGAGCAGTAAATGATCTTGTATAATGATTATCTATTAGGAGAGATATTTTTATGTGCCATTTTTGGGATTTAACCATTTCTATTGTGGATAAAAAATTTTCTGAGAAGATATTTTCTTCAATTTCTGCTTTGTTGTCATTATATTGATTATTTTCGCTATAGTTATCCTCAAGCTTAGTTATTCTAGACTCTTGTATAACATTCTTCTTTTTTAATATCTTAATTTCTTCCTTTAAATTATTAATTTCTTTGTAAAGATTTGTGAGTGTTGTATTCTCTTCTTTGTTTTGAATCTTGTGTCTGAGTTGATTCATTACTTCACTCATAGTGTAAGATTTATCATGATTATTATAATTGAATCTCTTTTCTTCTGGCTCTTCATATTTAGAGGATGAAGTTCCTTCTTCAGAATTAAACTGATTTATGATCTGCATTCTTAATTCTGGGTCTTTGATGGCTTTTAGTAATTCAAAAGCATGATTTGATGTTAAAACATTAACTTTCATATCTGAAAATTGAGATATGATTCTATATAATTCTGATTTGTCAATATTTTGATCTAGGTTATTTGTTTCCTTTTTAGGACAACTTAATCCTGATCGGCAAGGCTCACATTCAGAGTCTTCCGAGCTTGATTCCGAAATATTTTCATTATCTAGGTCATCTATTTCAGAATCACTAGGTAGTGAATCTGAATCAGATTCTTCAGATTCTGAGTTTTGTAGAGTTTGTATTATTAATCTTTTTGTGTCTTCTGGGATTTCAAGATTATTAATTTTTTTCTTTGCCCAACAGAATTTTGAGGTGTGTCCCAATTTTCCACAGTTGTAGCATTTCTTACTATTTTTGAAATTTTTTGACTTGTTTTTAACCTTTTCTTCCCTCCTCTCATTCTTTATGTCCGAGTATTTTCGGGGTGGTTTTCTATATTTATGAAATTTATTATATTTCACCCTTTTCTCTTTTCTAGATGTAGGACTATCTATACCAAATTGTTGACAAAATTGACCTAATTGTTGTCTTTCATTTTGACTCTGTCTTTTAATTTGTTGGTTTAACCTTATTTCATTACATAAGGCTAGTCCTTCCTATATACAGGTATCTATTAATACACCATATGTATAATTTTCATATGGTATCATTGAATGACTCTTTTTGAGATTTCTTCTAACCCTTTCAGCAAATAGGCTAGGGAGGCCATCTATAAATTTGGATTTCCAATGTACATTATTGCATTCTGGTAGTTCCATTACTCTACTTAGAAAGGTATCTTTGTACCATCTAAAATCTGAGAGTGTCTTACACCTTAGGTTCTGTAATAATGTTCTAATTGTATCACTATTATCACTGAACCTTCCCGTGAAGTGTTCAATGATATTAATTGCTAATGTATAAACTGCATGTTCAGTTAGGCTATTGTTTTCTTGTTTTACAGTGTTAAGAATAGAATCTCTATTTTCTTGGGAAAAATAATTATCCCACCAGCCCTTTAATTGTCTAGTGAATCCGGCAATAATCATTGTTGCTATTGTTTTATCACTATTTTTACTATTTTTACAAACTGTTGAGTACATTAGCATCCTATGTACTGTAGTATAAATTTGTTTGTTTGAATATCCATCAATATTCCATTCATAGATTTTGTTTCCTGAATAACTAATATCAATTGTATCTGTGTATTCCTCATGTAAAACATCCATTGGTGTTGGTCTATTGTAGTAAAATTTACTTTGTATAGGTTTATCAGCCCATTTATCTATTTTATTAATATGATCTCTGTTTTCCTTGTCTAAGGTCTTAATGCTTAGCTTGCTAAATTTTTCTTCAAGAACTTTCTCAAACTCTTGCATTGGCCTTAGTTTGAAATCAGATATGATTGGAGGTGGTTGGAAAGTTGGTAAAGCTTCTTTTTCTTTTGGAATTATTTTTGACGTTCCTGGTTTGATTTCATTTAAAGATTTTATTAATTTTTCAATTTTATTTTCCATGGATTGTAACTGTTCTCCTAGAATATTTAGGAACAGACTTGTGTAGTTTTGTTGTTCAAACATATTATTGATATGCTTGCATGTTATTGGGAGCGTATCATTTTCAATTAAATTTTTGTATGGCGCGAAATTTAGTATTTTTTCTCCCTTTTCAATATGGAAAGGTTGTTGAGGTGGATATGTCCCTAGATAGGTTTTCCCTGATTCTAATTTGAAAGTTCTTTCAATTACCGAAATATAATTTTTAACATAGGTACTTATGAACCAAGAGGTAAAAGGAATTAAAGCATTTTTCGCAGTACAGAACTCATAAAATTCTTTTTTGAATTGTTTTATTTCTGAGGTGTGAAAACTTTTAAAAAACCATTTTCTGAATTGGGTATATCTGGGATTTTTGAATTCATTTGAAATTATTTTTCTGGCTGTAGAGCCAGTATTGAAATCTATTTTGGGTGTACTAATCATTTAAATATAAAAGTTCATTTCCGACATTGTCGGTTCAGGTTCATTTAGGGTTTGGGTGTTATTTTCCCTAACAATATTTTGTCTGTTGATATATAATCTTTCTGTAATTGGAGTTGAATCTTCTGAAAACGTTGATTCCCTTATTTGAGAGGTGGATGCCCTAGAAGGATACTCAACCTTATAATCTAATGGTGAGATATATGATTTGATAGAGCTATGTCTTTGTATTGGACATAACTTTAGGTTTGTGTCAAATCTTACTTCGACACTTCCTTCCTCACTTTGACAAATATCTAATATATTATTATGATTCTGGACCTGTGGTTTTACAGGTACAGGTTGTTCTATTTTCCAGTTATCTGGGAACGATATTTCTTCCCATTTAATTGGTCTCCTACTAGTTATATTTGATTTATCACAATTTGTTTGTATCAAAATTGTTTCATTATTGGGTTTGTCCATTATTCTACAAAGTGGATTTAAAGTGAATAATGGTTTATAGTATATTCTATAACAAACACACATTACTTCCAATCCGGGAGCATAATTATATCAATGTGTTTTAACATTTAATGTTAGGGAGTCAGTTATATTTGCGTCAGATAAAGATAATTGTAAGTTTGGAAAAACGTTAAAATAAACTGGTCCTTGAGCTAAATTGGACTGTATTATTCCCATTAGGGATTGTTTCCAATTTAGGTTTCTTCCATCTCTTAGGGCTGCCATAAAACTCTCTGGTAAACCTTCTAAGGTTAAAGGTTTAAATGCCACCTGCACTAGTCCTATATGTATAAATTTATAGGACCGTTTATAATATGCTATATCCATATCTGATAGTAGTTTTAATATCATATCATTATTATCTAGTGAAACTGACTCTTCAGTAGTTTTTACTACTTGTTTTAAACCCATTTTTTAAAATGTTCCTAGTTGATATATCAATCTAGGTTCAACTTTTGGAATTGTCCACTTATTTAGGAGGTCTAAATCCTTAGGAATATCATATTCCTCTTTCTTTATATTCTTTATGTTTTTATTTCTTGAGATGATGTTCATTAGATTCATGATTAGTAAGGTGTGTTGATCATTCTGCATATCATATTCCTCTTTTCAGGGGGTAGTTATATTCCCCACTGGTTCATAGACTGGTTTTACTGTTTTGGTCCCTGCCCAAAGATTTTACCAGAAGAAATCAAGGTCCTATTTGATAAATGGAGCAATGTATCTCCCCAGCTTCTGCAAAAACAAGAAGCTAATTTATATATTGACGGAATAGCTTCATGTTTCTTTTTTACTGAATTTTCCATTCAATGGTTCTGGAGATGGATTCCTGAATTTGGTTATACCAAAACAGGCATTCCCTGTCTGTTTAGGTCATCATTTTATAAATTTTGGGATAAGATGATGAGAATAGATCAGGAAACAAAGGAGCGATTCGGGAAGGAGACAATGGACCTCCTACACCAGCAAATAAGTATGTATGAAGAAAAACGACAAGTAGCGGAAGCACCGTCCCCGTTTGATTATATCTCCAAAAAATTTCGAATGAGGTCAGAGAACTTATCAAAAAGTCAGATGATATCTGCATATATTGAAGAAATGAAGAAATACTTTATGTCTAAATTTGAAGATGATAATAAATCAAACAAATCAGATTCAACTATGGCATCCGATTATCTTCAAGACGCTCAAAGTGATGTCGCCATTGAAGACATTTTCGAAGCAATCAAAGACACCTTGGTTGAAAAAATTTCAAGAAAAGACGTTGGATTATCATCATCCAGCCAGTTCAAAATTTAAAGGGAAACAAGATCCGAAAGATGCGGAAAAAACTTATCCCGGGAATCTCGGGAGGTACTGTTTGCAGAAGAAGAAGACAAGATCCGTAATTTGCGGAAAAAACTTATCCCGGGAATCCCGGGAATCACTGTTCAAGTTTTTAACTTTTATTTAAATGTTTTACTATAAATAGTTGTTTATGTTGGGTTGGAAGGAGGAGGCGAAAACGACCCCTGAAGTCTGTATTGTACTCTCTCTCTCTATTGTACTCTCCATCACCATCACCCAGTTGTAATATATTTGAAGTGTCATCAATAAAAGTTTGGAGGAAAGTGTGTTTATCCTTCAAGTCCGGGTACGTTTCCAATCTTACTACGTATTTTATTATTTGCTTTAAATGTCAAGTCTAATAGGCTAATCAAATTAGGTGTTGATCATGAACGCTAACTACCCTACCTAACTGAAAAAAAAAAGTAATTAATAAAAAATTAAAGCTTATCTTAGAAGTTTGAATGGACATCTGGTATGGATTTGAAATGTCGATCCCTTTTATAAAATGGTACTTTAATTTTGTGTTCCTGTTTAGTCCTATATAGCCACTGTTTTAGGCATGTTGGACATTTTAGAACTTTAAATTGAAGTTAAGTATTATAATTGGTTGATAGGGATTTCTATTATCCTAAACAATATATATATATATATATATATATATATATATATATATATATATATATATATATATATATATATATATATATATATATATATATATATATATATATATATATATATATATATATATATATATATATATATATATATATATATATATATATATATATATATATATATATATATATATATATATATATATATATATATATATATATATATATATATCATATTATTTTAATAAATAAGAAAAAAAAGATATTTTAAATTACAATATATTATAAATAAAATTATATATATATTAGAATGATTAATTTTATTAAAATTTAACTAAAATTTTATTTATAATATATTATTAAAACTTTTAATGATTTTTTATTAGTTTTATGGTTTTTGTTTTTTAATTTTTTTAAAATAAATTCATAATTTAATATATATATATTATATATTTTAATAATGTATTATAAATATAATTAAAATTACTAATTTGATTAAAAAAGTTTGTAAAAAATAATTATAAATTATTATTTTATTACCTTTTATTTTATAATAAAACAATTAAATTAAAATGTTAAATATATATTGAAAACACATTATTATTTTTAAAAATTACATTTTCCCTTCCCTTAAATTTGAATGACAGATTATAAAATGGACATGCTTCTCGTTAGGAAAGGAATGAAAAATCGATTTAACTGAGTAGATCAAAACTGTTAAAAACCATTCATTCATTCCCAAACCATAATAGGAATAAAATTACAAAAATTATTTTTATTAAAAATAAATCATAATATCAAAATATTTTTATTTTAAAATAAAATAATTAAGTTAAAATATTAAACATACATTAAAAACAAGAATATTTTGGTACATAAGTTAATTTAACACTCTCAAACAAATTAATAGATAAATATGATAGTCATATGTATCTTGTCTACTATTTTTATTAAAAATTTATCTTTTCAGTCATTCCACGGAAATTCACTTATTGTCTTAATTTTTTTTTACGTATTTAGACTTAATATAATAATTTTGTCACATCAGTCCACAAGTTTCTTTTTTTCAAACAAAACTATGTTTAAACTCCCTTACATCTACTATACGTAGGGGTGAGTCGGTAAGGTATCCTTAATATTTTATTCATACCTTATACCTTACTTCAAAATTTTGATATGCAAAAATGCATACATTTACCTTACCCTGAATTCGGTATATCTTATTTCGATATACCTTAATTTCGGTATACAAAAATTCATACATTTACCTTACCTTAATTTTGGTACGTTATCGGTATTATACCTTTGATACCTAAAAAATATATTAATTTAAAAAAAAATCAATCCCATCGGTAAGGTAAGATAACATATAGATGACATATATTGAATAATATTTCAGTATAATTATATTTTAATATTATTCAAAAATTATATTTCTATAATTAAATTAATATCAAATCTATTTAATTATTTAAGTATTATATTTATATATATTCACTTATAAATATTATTTCGGTATATCTCGATATACCAAAATTTTAAAAATCTCATATCTTTACCGTATCAATAATTTCGGTATCGGTATCGGTATTGGTATCATACCTTACCTTTTTTTGGTATACCTTAAAAGTCGATATTTTCGATATATTACGGTACAATATTTTTAATATACTTTTAATATCGGTAATTTTCCCCACCCCATATGAGACCTTAAACCACCCACCTCTCTTTAACCAAAAATCTTTTTTCTGTTTGTAGTGATTAATCAAACAAATTAAAACAAAATAATCAAATCATTTTCAACATAAATTAATCACAAATTAAAACAAATCAAGTTTCAAACACAAGTGCATATATGTTTGCTCGTTAATGACTTACACAAATGATTCTCATCCCACATCAACTAACATATTCCGTGTAGTTTACATTAAACATTAACCAAGGCTCATTTGAAGAAAAAATCCAAACAACTTATCATTTATCGAATCAAATAATTTTATCATTTAAATACTAAATTATTTTTTAATTAAATTAAATATTATTTTTATTAATTATCTTAAATAAAAATAAAAATTCAATATAAATTCAACTTAACACACTATATTATTTAATATAATATTTAAATTTTAAATAATTCAAATAAATAAATAATTATACTAAAAAATAAAATTAATATAGTTGACATATGAATTAATTTATAAATATACCTTATCTAAATTAATTATTTATAAAAAAAATTTATTCAACTTTTTATTATATAAATTAACTTAAATCATATATTTAAATTAATATATGAATTAATTTAAATTAATATTTTTTTAAGTTAATTAAATAAAATAAAAATATTATAATAAAAGAAGAGAGAAGAATGGATTTGAACGAAAAAATAATAAATGAATAGATTTTGCTGTGATTAGATCAATGATAATAATTTGAATTCAAATAGGGGAGAAAGAAATGATTTGAACGAAAAATGAATTAATGAAATAAAATCCGAGTTATTTGCTTGGGTTGTAGATAGAAAAAAGATTAAAGGCTAGTTTGATTGAGTTTATTGAGGCCAGTTTATTCTCATATATATATATATATATGATTTTAACTTATTTAATTGTTAAATTTGAGTATATTTGATTCAGTTTATACACGATCAACTTATTTTATTATTATTATTATTATTTATTATTATTTAATAATTAATATTATATATAATATTATATATATAATATTATATATATATCAATTTAATTTTAAATATTAATAAATAATTTAAATTAAAAAATAATATATATTTCAAAATAAATTATATTAATATATTAATTTTTATAAGTTTTTTTTATTAATATATAATTTTAAATATTAATAAATGACTTAAATTAAAAAATAATATATTCTAAAATAAATTATATAATAAAAAAAATAATTTATTATTATATATATTTTCCATCCTCTCATTTTCTGACACAATCTTTCACTTTTACTTTTATTTTAATTCTATAATTTTAAATAATTAAGACTAGTTTAATTTCTAAAACTATAATTATAAATAAATAAAAAATCATAATGTATTTATATTTTATATTTTACTTAATTATTATATTATAAATAAAAATATATTTAAATGTATTTCATTCAAGTTGTAGATTTGACACGACATAAGTACGACACAATTGCAAATTAACACGATCATGAAACAATCACGAGTCGACACGACACGAACACAACACGAGCACAAGTCTACAAACAAATCCAAATTGTAATGAGCACAACTAGTCACATGACTTGTTAACTCTACATCTATTTATTTTGCACACATTTTTTTTTTCAAAATTCCATATTTAGAATAAAATTATGTCGCAAAGTATATGATTTTGGTGCATCGAGATTGATATCCATTGATGTATGAGGAGGACCGACTGGTCGTGCTCTAATGGGCTATAAGTAATAAAATGTCCAATAAGACGGCCAAAGATGCTCAAACATTTCCTTACAATTGTCAAAACATTGATTGTTTGGACTTTCAAAATGAAGAAGGTTATAAATGCAAATGTCTTGACGGATACTAGAGTTGGACAATGGGTTGGGTCAATATGAACTAATACGATCAAACACGATATTGGTATAAAAGACTACGGTACAATATTATCTCACTCGGGTTTTGAGTTTGACACGACACAAGTTCAAGACAATACTATCACGAAATGATTACAAATTAACACAATAATGACACGATCACGAGTGGGCACGACACGAACACAAGACGACAAGACGAGTACAAGTCTGTAAACGAATTTGAATCGAAATGAGCACAACTTGTCACATGACATATCAACTATAAATTTATTTATGTTATACTCACATTTCCTTTTTAGATTAAAATAGAATAAAAATCAACTTAAATAATATAACTAAAATAAAATAAAATATATTATATAAATAAAGTCGACCCTTGACTCGATGAGAGATGATTTTGCATAATGAAGCCCCCGTTTTGTTGAAAGAAACTTTGTCTGATTTTTATTAAAAAAAAGTTTTTTTTACCAAATGATACACCCAAATAAATACCGTGAATAAGAATATTAAGCCCATCCCAATACTTGCATTCCACTAATATATGTTTAATTAAATTTATTTTTCAAACAAATATTGTTTTCAAATGTTACTTATAACTTACCGAGAACAACTATACCCATCAATGGGAAAACCCTTGAACAACCAGTCCCACCTTTCCTTCCATTGTCTTGATATCGCTAGAACAATAACATGACTCCCCTTGATGCAATGGAATTATTGATAATGGTGCAATGCACTCTCAAATGAATAGACCTCGAGTACTAGAGTTGGAAAATGAGTTGTGTCAACACAATCCAAAAAGATATTGATAAGAAATTGCACGATGCGATAATATTTCACTCAGGTTATGGGTTGGACACGACACAAGAACGACACAATTACAAATTAACACGATAATGACACAATCACGAGTGGACACGACTTGAACAAAACACGAGCATAAGTCTGCAAACGAATCCGAATTGAAGAGCACAACTAGTCACATGACATGTCAACTCTAAATCTATTTATTTTGCATATATTTATTTATTTTCAAACTTTATATTTAAAATAAAATTATGTCGCAAAGTATAATATTTTTGGGAATCAAGATTGGTATTCATTTATGCAATGGAATTATCGACAATGGTGCAGCGCACTCTCGAATAACTAGACCTCGAGTACTATAATTGGGAAAAAAGTTGGGTCAACAGAATCCAACAAGATATTGATACTGAACATCACAATATGATAATATTTCATTCAAATTGTGGGTTGAACACGACACAAGTACGACACAATTGCAAATTAACACGATCATGAAACAATCACGAGTCGACACGACACGAACACAACACGAGCACAAGTCTACAAACAAATCCAAATTGTAATGAGCACAACTAGTCACATGACATGTCAACTCTACATCTATTTATTTTGCACACATTTTTTTTAAAATTCCATATTTAGAATAAAATTATGTCGCAAAGTATATGATTTTGGTGCATCGAGATTGATATCCATTGATGTATGAGGAGGACCGACTGGTCGTGCTCTAATGGGCTATAAGTAATAAAATGTCCAATGAGACGGCCAAAGATGCTCAAACATTTGCTTACAACGGTCAAAACATTGATTGTTTGGACTTTCAAAATGGAGAAGGTTATAGATGCAAGTGTCTTGACGGATACTAGAGTTGGACAATGGGTTGGGTCAATATGAACTAATACGATCAAACACAATATTGGTAGAAAAGACTACGGTACAATATTATCTCACTCGGGTTTTGAGTTTGACACGACTCAAGTTTTAGACAATACTATCACAAAATGATTATAAATTAACACGATAATGACACGATCACGAATGGGCATGACATAACACAAGACGACAAGACGAGTACAAGTCTGTAAACGAATTTGAATCGAAATGAGCACAACTTGTCACATGACATATCAACTCTAAATTTATTTATGTTATACTCACATTTCCTATTTAGATTAAAATAAAAATCAACTTAAATAATATAAATAAAATAAATATATTATATAAATAAAGATGACCCTTGACTCAATGAGAGATGATTTTGCATAATGAAGCCCCCGTTTTGTTGATAGAAATTTTGTCTGATTTTATTAAAAAAAGTTTTTTTCAAATGATACACCCAAATAAATATTGTGAATAAGAATATTAAGCCCATCCCAATACTTGCATGCCACTCAAATATGTTTAATTAAATTTAATTTTCAAACAATATTGTTTTCAAATGTTACTTATAACTAATCGAGAACAACTATAGCCACCAATGGGAAAACCCTTAAACAACCAGTCCCACATTTCCTTCCATTTTCTTGATATCGCAAGAACAAGAACACTGATGACTCCCCTTGATGCAATGGAATTATTGACAATGGTGCAATGAACTCTCAAATGACTAGACCTCGAGTACTAGAATTGGAAATTGAGTTGTGTCAATACTATCCAAAAAGATAATGATAAGAAATTGCACGATACGATAATATTTCACTCACGTTATGGGTTGGACACGACACAAAAACGAAACAATTATAAATTAACACGATCATGACACAATCACGAGTCGACACGACTCGAACACAACACGAGCACAAGTCTGCAAACGAATCCGAATTGTAATGAGCACAACTAATCACATGACATGTCAACTCTAAATCTATTTATTTTGCATATATTTCTTTTTTTTTCAAATTATATATTTAAAACAAAATTATGTTGCAAATTATAAGATTTTTGTGCATCAAGATTGGTATTCATTGATGCAATGGAATTATCGACAATGGTGCAGTGCACTCTCGGATAACTAGACCTCGAGTACTAGAATTTGGAAATAAGTTGGGTCAACACAATCCAACAAGATATTGATACGAAACATCACAATACGATAATATTTCATTACAGTTGTGGGTTGGACACGACACAAGTACGGCACAACTTCAAATTAATACGATCATGAAACAATCACGAGTCGACACAAACACAACACGAGCACAAGTCTACAAACAAATTCAAAT
Organism: Impatiens glandulifera; assembly: GCF_907164915.1. Taxonomy (NCBI): domain Eukaryota; kingdom Viridiplantae; phylum Streptophyta; class Magnoliopsida; order Ericales; family Balsaminaceae; genus Impatiens; species Impatiens glandulifera. Next base: position 97,614,563 of record NC_061862.1, read on the forward strand.
TGTAATGAGCACAACTAGTCACATGACATGTCAACTCTACATCTATTTATTTTGCACACATTTTTTTTTCAAAATTCCATATTTAGAATAAAATTATGTCGCAAAGTATATGATTTTGGTGCATCGAGATTGATATCCATTGATGTATGAGGAGGACCGACTGGTCGTGCTCTAATGGGCTATAAGTAATAAAATATCCAATGAGACGGCCAAAGATGCTCAAACATTTGCTTACAACGGTCAAAACATTGATTGTTTGGACTTTCAAAATAGAGAAGGTTATAGATGCAAATGTCTTGACGGATACTAGAGTTGGACAATGGGTTGGGTCAATATGAACTAATACGATCAAACACAATATTGGTAGAAAAGACTACGGTACAATATTATCTCACTCGGGTTTTGAGTTTGACACGACACAAGTTTAAGACAATACTATCACAAAATGATAATAAATTAACACGATAATGACACGATCACGAGTGGGCACGACATAACACAAGTCGACAAGACGAATACAAGTCTGTAAACGAATTTGAATCGAAATGAGCACAACTTGTCACATGACATATCAACTCTAAATTTATTTATGTTATACTCACATTTCCTATTTAGATTAAAATAAAAATCAACTTAAATAATATAAATAAAGATGACCCTTGACTCAATGAGAGATGATTTTGCATAATGAAGCCCCCGTTTTGTTGAAAGAAACTTTGTCTGATTTTATTAAAAAAAGTTTTTTTTCAAATGATACACCCAAATAAATATTGTGAATAAGAATATTAAGCCCATCCCAATACTTGCATGCCACTCAAATATGTTTAATTAAATTTAATTTTCAAACAAATATTGTTTTCAAATGTTACTTATAACTAATCGAGAACAACTATAGCCACCAATGGGAAAACCCTTAAACAACCAGTCCCAAATTTCCTTCCATTCTCTTGATATCGCAAGAACAAGAACACTGATGACTCCCCTTGATGCAATGGAATTATTGACAATGGTGCAATGAACTCTCAAATGACTAGACCTCGAGTACTAGAATTGGAAATTGAGTTCTGTCAACACTATCCAAAAAGATAATGATAAGAAATTGCACGATACGATAATATTTCACTCACGTTATGGGTTGGACACGACACAAAAACGAAACAATTATAAATTAACACGATCATGACACAATCACGACTCGACACGACTCGAACACAACACGAGCACAAGTCTGCAAACGAATCCGAATTGTAATGAGCACAACTAGTCACATGACATGTCAACTCTAAATCTATTTATTTTGCATATATTTCTTTTTTTTTCAAATTTCATATTTAAAATAAAATCATGTTGCAAATTATAAGATTTTTGTGCATCAAGATTGGTATTCATTGATGCAATGGAATTATCGACAATGGTGCAGTGCACTCTCGGATAACTAGACCTCGAGTACTAGAATTTGGAAATAAGTTGGGTCAACACAATCCAACAAGATATTGATACGAAACATCACAATACGATAATATTTCATTACAGTTGTGGGTTGGACACGACACAAGTACGACACAACTTCAAATTAATACAATTATGAAACAATCACGAGTTGACACAAACACAACACGAGCACAAGTCTACAAACAAATCCAAATTGTAATGAGCACAACTAGTCACAGAAAACATGTCAACTCTACATCTATTTATTTTGAACACATTTTTTTTTTTCAAAATTCCATATTTAGAATAAAATTATGTCGCAAAGTATATGATTTTGGTGCATCGAGATTGATATCCATTGATGTATAAGGAGGACCGACTGGTCGTGCTCTAATGGGCTATAAGTAATAAAATGTCCAATGAGACGGCCAAAGATGCTCAAACATTTGCTTACAACGGTCAAAACATTGATTGTTTGGACTTTCAAAATGGAGAAGGTTATAGATGCAAATGTCTTGACGGATACTAGAGTTGGACAATGGGTTGGGTCAATATGAACTAATACGATCAAACACAATATTGGTAGAAAAGACTACGGTACAATATTATCTCATTCGGGTTTTGAGTTTGACACGACACAAGTTTAAGACAATACTATCACAAAATGATTATAAATTAACACGATAATGACACGATCACGAGTGGGCACGACATAACACAAGACGACAAGACGAGTACAAGTCTGTAAACGAATTTGAATCGAAATGAGCACAACTTGTTACATGACATATCAACTCTAAATTTATTTATGTTATACTCACATTTCCTATTTAGATTAAAATAAAAATCAACTTAAATAATATAAATAAAATAAATATATTATATAAATAAAGATGACCCTTGACTCAATGAGAGATGATTTTGCATAATGAAGCCCCCGTTTTGTTGAAAGAAACTTTGTCTGATTTTATTGACAATGGTGAAATGAACTCTCAAATGACTAGACCTCGAGTACTAGAATTGGAAATTGAGTTGTGTCAACACTATCCAAAAAGATAATGATAAGAAATTGCACGATACGATAATATTTCACTCACGTTATGGGTTGGACACGACACAAAAACGAAACAATTATAAATTAACACGATCATGACACAATCACGAGTCAACACGACTCGAACACAACACGAGCACAAGTTTGCAAACGAATCCAAATTGTAATGAGCACAACTAGTCACATGACATGTCAACTCTAAATCTATTTATTTTGCGTATATTTCTTTTTTTTTTTTCAAATTTCATATTTAAAATAAAATTATGTTGCAAATTATAAGATTTTTGTGCATCAATATTGGTATTCATTGATGCAATGGAATTATCGACAATGGTGCAGTGCACTCTCGGATAACTAGACCTCGAGTACTAGAATTTGGAAATAAGTTGGGTCAACACAATCCAACAAGATATTGATACGAAACATCACAATACGATAATATTTCATTACAGTTGTGGGTTGGACACGACACAAGTACGACACAACTTCAAATTAATACGATCATGAAACAATCACGAGTCGACACAAACACAACACGAGCACAAGTCTACAAACAAATCCAAATTGTAATGAGCACAACTAGTCACATGACATGTCAACTCTACATCTATTTATTTTGCACACATTTTTTTTTTCAAAATTCCATATTTAGAATAAAATTATGTCGCAAAGTATATGATTTTGGTGCATCGAGATTGATATCCATTGATATATGAGGAGGACCGACTGGTCGTGCTCTAATGGGCTATAAGTAATAAAATGTCCAATGAGACGGCCAAAGATGCTCAAACATTTGCTTACAACGGTCAAAACATTGATTGTTTGGACTTTCAAAATGGAGAAGGTTATAGATGCAAATGTCTTGACGGATACTAGAGTTGGACAATGGGTTGGGTCAATATGAACTAATACGTTCAAACACAATATTGGTAGAAAAGACTACGGTACAATATTATCTCACTCGGGTTTTGAGTTTGACACGACACAAGTTTAAGACAATACTATCACAAAATGATTATAAATTAACACGATAATGACACGATCACGAGTGGGCACGACATAACACAAGACGACAAGACGAGTACAAGTCTGTAAACGAATTTGAATCGAAATGAGCACAACTTGTCACATGACATATCAACTCTAAATTTATTTATGTTATACTCACATTTCCTATTTAGATTAAAATAAAAATCAACTTAAATAATATAAATAATATAAATAAATAAATATATTATATAAATAAAGATGACCCTTGACTCAATGAGAGATGATTTTTCATAATGAAGCCCCCGTTTTGTTGAAAGAAACTTTGTCTGATTTTATTGACAATGGTGAAATGAACTCTCAAATGACTAGACCTCGAGTACTAGAATTGGAAATTGAGTTGTGTCAACACTATCAAAAAAGATAATGATAAGAAATTGCACGATACGATAATATTTCACTCACGTTATGGGTTGGACACGACACAAAAACGAAACAATTATAAATTAACACGATCATGACACAATCACGAATCAACACGACTCGAACACAACACGAGCACAAGTTTGCAAACGAATCCGAATTGTAATGAGCACAACTAGTCACATGACATGTCAACTCTAAATCTATTTATTTTGCGTATATTTCTTTTTTTTTTTCAAATTTCATATTTAAAATAAAATTATGTTGCAAATTATAAGATTTTTGTGCATCAATATTGGTATTCATTGATGCAATGGAATTATCGACAATGGTGCAGTGCACTCTCGGATAACTAGACCTCGAGTACTAGAATTTGGAAATAAGTTGGGTCAACACAATCCAACAAGATATTGATACGAAACATCACAATACGATAATATTTCATTACAGTTGTGGGTTGGACACGACACAAGTACGACACAACTTCAAATTAATACGATCATGAAACAATCACGAGTCGACACAAACACAACACGAGCACAAGTCTACAAACAAATCCAAATTGTAATGAGCACAACTAGTCACATGACATGTCAACTCTACATCTATTTATTTTGCACACATTTTTTTTTCAAAATTCCATATTTAGAATAAAATTATGTCGCAAAGTATATGATTTTGGTGCATCGAGATTGATATCCATTGATATATGAGGAGGACCGACTGGTCGTGCTCTAATGGGCTATAAGTAATAAAATGTCCAATGAGACGGCCAAAGATGCTCAAACATTTGCTTACAACGGTCAAAACATTGATTGTTTGGACTTTCAAAATGGAGAAGGTTATAGATGCAAATGTCTTGACGGATACTAGAGTTGGACAATGGGTTGGGTCAATATGAACTAATACGTTCAAACACAATATTGGTAGAAAAGACTACGGTACAATATTATCTCACTCGGGTTTTGAGTTTGACACGACACAAGTTTAAGACAATACTATCACAAAATGATTATAAATTAACACGATAATGACACGATCACGAGTGGGCACGACATAACACAAGACGACAAGACGAGTACAAGTCTGTAAACGAATTTGAATCGAAATGAGCACAACTTGTCACATGACATATCAACTCTAAATTTATTTATGTTATACTCACATTTCCTATTTAGATTAAAATAAAAATCAACTTAAATAATATAAATAATATAAATAAATAAATATATTATATAAATAAAGATGACCCTTGACTCAATGAGAGATGATTTTTCATAATGAAGCCCCCGTTTTGTTGAAAGAAACTTTGTCTGATTTTATTGACAATGGTGAAATGAACTCTCAAATGACTAGACCTCGAGTACTAGAATTGGAAATTGAGTTGTGTCAACACTATCCAAAAAGATAATGATAAGAAATTGCACGATACGATAATATTTCACTCACGTTATGGGTTGGACACGACACAAAAACGAAACAATTATAAATTAACACGATCATGACACAATCACGAATCAACACGACTCGAACACAACACGAGCACAAGTTTGCAAACGAATCCGAATTGTAATGAGCACAACTAGTCACATGACATGTCAACTCTAAATCTATTTATTTTGCGTATATTTCTTTTTTTTTTTCAAATTTCATATTTAAAATAAAATTATGTTGCAAATTATAAGATTTTTGTGCATCAAGATTGGTATTCATTGATGCAATGGAATTTTCGACAATGGTGCAGTGCACTCTCGGATAACTAGACCTCGAGTACTAGAATTTGGAAATAAGTTGGGTCAACACAATCCAACAAGATATTGATACGAAACATCACAATACGATAATATTTCATTACAGTTGTGGGTTGGACACGACACAAAAACGAAACAATTATAAATTAATACGATCATGAAACAATCACGAGTCGACACAAACACAACACGAGCACAAGTCTACAAACAAATCCAAATTGTAATGAGCACAACTAGTCACATGACATGTCAACTCTACATCTATTTATTTTGCACACATTTTTTTTTTCAAAATTCCATATTTAGAATAAAATTATGTCGCAAAGTATATGATTTTGGTGCATCGAGATTGATATCCATTGATGTATGAGGAGGACCGGCTGGTCGTGCTCTAATGGGCTATAAGTAATAAAATGTCCAATGAGACGGCCAAAGATGCTCAAACATTTGCTTACAACGGTCAAAACATTGATTGTTTGGACTTTCAAAATGGAGAAGGTTATAGATGCAAATGTCTTGACGGATACTAGAGTTGGACAATGGGTTGGGTCAATATGAACTAATACGTTCAAACACAATATTGGTAGAAAAGACTACGGTACAATATTATCTCACTCGGGTTTTGAGTTTGACACGACACAAGTTTAAGACAATACTATCACAAAATGATTATAAATTAACACGATAATGACACGATCACGAGTGGGCACGACATAACACAAGACGACAAGACGAGTACAAGTCTGTAAACGAATTTGAATCGAAATGAGCACAACTTGTCACATGACATATCAACTCTAAATTTATTTATGTTATACTCACATTTCCTATTTAGATTAAAATAAAAATCAACTTAAATAATATAAATAATATAAATAAATAAATATATTATATAAATAAAGATGACCCTTGACTCAATGAGAGATGATTTTGCATAATGAAGCCCCCGTTTTGTTGAAAGAAACTTTGTCTGATTTTATTGACAATGGTGAAATGAACTCTCAAATGACTAGACCTCGAATACTAGAATTGGAAATTGAGTTGTGTCAACACTATCCAAAAAGATAATGATAAGAAATTGCACGATACGATAATATTTCACTCACGTTATGGGTTGGACACGACACAAAAACGAAACAATTATAAATTAACACGATCATGACACAATCACGAGTCAACACGACTCGAACACAACACGAGCACAAGTTTGCAAACGAATCCGAATTGTAATGAGCACAACTAGTCACATGACATGTCAACTCTAAATCTATTTATTTTGCGTATATTTCTTTTTTTTTCAAATTTCATATTTAAAATAAAATTATGTTGCAAATTATAAGATTTTTGTGCATCAAGATTGGTATTCATTGATGCAATGGAATTATCGACAATGGTGCAGTGCACTCTCGGATAACTAGACCTCGAGTACTAGAATTTGGAAATAAGTTGGGTCAACACAATCCAACAAGATATTGATACGAAACATCACAATACGATAATATTTCATTACAGTTGTGGGTTGGACACGACACAAGTACGACACAACTTCAAATTAATACGATAATGAAACAATCACGAGTCGACACAAACACAACACGAGCACAAGTCTACAAACAAACCCAAATTCTAATGAGCACAACTAGTCACATGACATGTCAACTCTACATCTATTTATTTTGCACACATTTTTTTTTCAAAATTCCATATTTAGAATAAAATTATGCAAAGTATATGATTTTGGTGCATCGAGATTGATATCCATTGATGTATGAGGAGGACCGGCTGGTCGTGCTCTAATGGGCTATAAGTAATAAAATGTCCAATGAGACGGCCAAAGATGCTCAAACATTTGCTTACAACGGTCAAAACATTGATTGTTTGGACTTTTAAAATGGAGAAGGTTATAGATGCAAATGTCTTGATGGATACTAGAGTTGGACAATGGGTTGGGTCAATATGAACTAATACGATCAAACACAATATTGGTAGAAAAGACTACGGTACAATATTATCTCACTCGGGTTTTGAGTTTGACACGACACAAGTTTAAGACAATACTATCACAAAATGATTATAAATTAACACGATAATGACACGATCACGAGTGGGCACGACATAACACAAGACGACAAGACGAGTACAAGTCTGTAAACGAATTTGAATCGAAATGAGCACAACTTGTCACATGACATATCAACTCTAAATTTATTTATGTTATACTCACATTTCCTATTTAGATTAAAATAAAAATCAACTTAAATAATATAAATAATATAAATAAAATAAATATATTATATAAATAAAGATGACCCTTGACTCAATGAGAGATGATTTTGCATAATGAAGCCCCCGTTTTGTTGAAAGAAACTTTGTCTGATTTTATTAAAAAAAGTTTTTTTTCAAATGATACACCAAAATAAATATTGTGAATAAGAATATTAAGCCCATCCCAATACTTGCATGCCACTCAAATATGTTTAATTAAATTTAATTTTCAAACAAATATTGTGTTCAAATGTTACTTATAACTAATCGAGAACAACTATAGCCACGAATGGGAAAACCCTTAAACAACCAGTCCCACATTTCCTTCCATTTTCTTGATATCGCAAGAACAAGAACACTGATGACTCCCCTTGATGCAATGGAATTATTGACAATGGTGCAATGAACTCTCAAATGACTAGACCTCGAGTACTAGATTTGGAAATTGAGTTGTGTCAACACTATCCAAAAAGATAATGATAAGAAATTGCACGATACGATAATATTTCACTCACGTTATGGGTTGGACACGACACAAAAACGAAACAATTATAAATTAACACGATCATGACACAATCACGAGTCGACACGACTCGAACACAACACGAGCACAAGTCTACAAACGAATCCGAATTGTAATGAGCACAACTAGTCACATGACATGTCAACTCTAAATCTATTTATTTTACCTATATTTCTTTTTTTTTCAAATTTCATATTTAAAATAAAATTATGTTGCAAATTATAAGATTTTTGTGCATCAAGATTGGTATTCATTGATGCAATGGAATTATCGACAATGGTGCAGTGCACTCTCGGATAACTAGACCTCGAGTACTAGAATTTGGAAATAAGTTGGGTCAACACAATCCAATAAGATATTGATACGAAACATCACAATACGATAATATTTCATTACAGTTGTGAGTTGGACACGACACAAGTACGACACAACTTCAAATTAATACGATCATGAAACAATCACGAGTCGACACAAACACAACACGAGCACAAGTCTACAAACAAATCCAAATTGAAATGAGCACAACTAGTCACATGACATGTCAACTCTACATCTATTTATTTTGAACACATTTTTTTTTCAAAATTCCATATTTAGAATAAAATTATGTCGCAAAGTATATGATTTTGGTGCATCGAGATTGATATCCATTGATGTATGAGGAGGACCGACTGGTCGTGCTCTAATGGGCTATAAGTAATAAAATGTCCAATGAGACGGCCAAAGATGCTCAAACATTTGCTTACAACGGTCAAAACATTGATTGTTTGGACTTTCAAAATAGAGAAGGTTATAGATGCAAATGTCTTGACGGATACTAGAGTTGGACAATGGGTTGGGTCAATATGAACTAATACGATCAAACACAATATTGGTAGAAAAGACTACGGTACAATATTATCTCACTCGGGTTTTGAGTTTGACACGACACAAGTTTAAGACAATACTATCACAAAATGATTATAAATTAACACGATAATGACACGATCACGAGTGGGCACGACATAACACAAGACGACAAGACGAGTACAAGTCTGTAAACGAATTTGAATCGAAATGAGCACAACTTGTCACATGACATATCAACTCTAAATTTATTTATGTTATACTCACATTTCCTATTTAGATTAAAATAAAAATCAACTTAAATAATATAAATAAAATAAATATATTATATAAATAAAGATGACCCTTGACTCAATGAGAGATGATTTTGCATAATGAAGCCCCGTTTTGTTGAAAGAAACTTTGTCTGATTTTATTAAAAAAAGTTTTTTTTCAAATGATACACCCAAATAAATATTGTGAATAAGAATATTAAGCCCATCCCAATACTTGCATGCCACTCAAATATGTTTAATTAAATTTAATTTTCAAACAAATATTGTTTTCAAATGTTACTTATAACTAATCGAGAACAACTATAGCCACCAATGGGAAAACCCTTAAACAACCAGTCCCAAATTTCCTTCCATTCTCTTGATATCGCAAGAACAAGAACACTGATGACTCCCCTTGATGCAATGGAATTATTGACAATGGTGCAATGAACTCTCAAATGACTAGACCTCGAGTACTAGAATTGGAAATTGAGTTCTGTCAACACTATCCAAAAAGATAATGATAAGAAATTGCACGATACGATAATATTTCACTCACGTTATGGGTTGGACACGACACAAAAACGAAACAATTATAAATTAACACGATCATGACACAATCACGACTCGACACGACTCGAACACAACACGAGCACAAGTCTGCAAACGAATCCGAATTGTAATGAGCACAACTAGTCACATGACATGTCAACTCTAAATCTATTTATTTTGCATATATTTCTTTTTTTTTTCAAATTTCATATTTAAAATAAAATCATGTTGCAAATTATAAGATTTTTGTGCATCAAGATTGGTATTCATTGATGCAATGGAATTATCGACAATGGTGCAGTGCACTCTCGGATAACTAGACCTCGAGTACTAGAATTTGGAAATAAGTTGGGTCAACACAATCCAACAAGATATTGATACGAAACATCACAATACGATAATATTTCATTACAGTTGTGGGTTGGACACGACACAAGTACGACACAACTTCAAATTAATACAATTATGAAACAATCACGAGTTGACACAAACACAACACGAGCACAAGTCTACAAACAAATCCAAATTGTAATGAGCACAACTAGTCACAGAAAACATGTCAACTCTACATCTATTTATTTTGAACACATTTTTTTTTCAAAATTCCATATTTAGAATAAAATTATGTCGCAAAATATATGATTTTGGTGCATCGAGATTGATATCCATTGATGTATGAGGAGGACCGACTGGTCGTGCTCTAATGGGCTATAAGTAATAAAATGTCCAATGAGACGGCCAAAGATGCTCAAACATTTGCTTACAACGGTCAAAACATTGATTGTTTGGACTTTCAAAATGGAGAAGGTTATAGATGCAAATGTCTTGACGGATACTAGAGTTGGACAATGGGTTGGGTCAATATGAACTAATACGATCAAACACAATATTGGTAGAAAAGACTACGGTACAATATTATCTCATTCGGGTTTTGAGTTTGACACGACACAAGTTTAAGACAATACTATCACAAAATGATTATAAATTAACACGATAATGACACGATCACGAGTGGGCACGACATAACACAAGACGACAAGACGAGTACAAGTCTGTAAACGAATTTGAATCGAAATGAGCACAACTTGTTACATGACATATCAACTCTAAATTTATTTATGTTATACTCACATTTCCTATTTAGATTAAAATAAAAATCAACTTAAATAATATAAATAAAATAAATATATTATATAAATAAAGATGACCCTTGACTCAATGAGAGATGATTTTGCATAATGAAGCCCCCGTTTTGTTGAAAGAAACTTTGTCTGATTTTATTGACAATGGTGAAATGAACTCTCAAATGACTAGACCTCGAGTACTAGAATTGGAAATTGAGTTGTGTCAACACTATCCAAAAAGATAATGATAAGAAATTGCACGATACGATAATATTTCACTCACGTTATGGGTTGGACACGACACAAAAACGAAACAATTATAAATTAACACGATCATGACACAATCACGAGTCAACACGACTCGAACACAACACGAGCACAAGTTTGCAAACGAATCCAAATTGTAATGAGCACAACTAGTCACATGACATGTCAACTCTAAATCTATTTATTTTGCGTATATTTCTTTTTTTTTCAAATTTCATATTTAAAATAAAATTATGTTGCAAATTATAAGATTTTTGTGCATCAATATTGGTATTCATTGATGCAATGGAATTATCGACAATGGTGCAATGCACTCTCGGATAACTAGACCTCGAGTACTAGAATTTGGAAATAAGTTGGGTCAACACAATCCAACAAGATATTGATACGAAACATCACAATACGATAATATTTCATTACAGTTGTGGGTTGGACACGACACAAGTACGACACAACTTCAAATTAATACGATCATGACACAATCACGAGTCGACACAAACACAACACGAGCACAAGTCTACAAACAAATCCAAATTGTAATGAGCACAACTAGTCACATGACATGTCAACTCTACATCTATTTATTTTGCACACATTTTTTTTTTCAAAATTCCATATTTAGAATAAAATTATGTCGCAAAGTATATGATTTTGGTGCATCGAGATTGATATCCATTGATATATGAGGAGGACCGACTGGTCGTGCTCTAATGGGCTATAAGTAATAAAATGTCCAATGAGACGGCCAAAGATGCTCAAACATTTGCTTACAACGGTCAAAACATTGATTGTTTGGACTTTCAAAATGGAGAAGGTTATAGATGCAAATGTCTTGACGGATACTAGAGTTGGACAATGGGTTGGGTCAATATGAACTAATACGTTCAAACACAATATTGGTAGAAAAGACTACGGTACAATATTATCTCACTCGGGTTTTGAGTTTGACACGACACAAGTTTAAGACAATACTATCACAAAATGATTATAAATTAACACGATAATGACACGATCACGAGTGGGCACGACATAACACAAGACGACAAGACGAGTACAAGTCTGTAAACGAATTTGAATCGAAATGAGCACAACTTGTCACATGACATATCAACTCTAAATTTATTTATGTTATACTCACATTTCCTATTTAGATTAAAATAAAAATCAACTTAAATAATATAAATAATATAAATAAATAAATATATTATATAAATAAAGATGACCCTTGACTCAATGAGAGATGATTTTTCATAATGAAGCCCCCGTTTTGTTGAAAGAAACTTTGTCTGATTTTATTGACAATGGTGAAATGAACTCTCAAATGACTAGACCTCGAGTACTAGAATTGGAAATTGAGTTGTGTCAACACTATCCAAAAAGATAATGATAAGAAATTGCACGATACGATAATATTTCACTCACGTTATGGGTTGGACACGACACAAAAACGAAACAATTATAAATTAACACGATCATGACACAATCACGAATCAACACGACTCGAACACAACACGAGCACAAGTTTGCAAACGAATCCGAATTGTAATGAGCACAACTAGTCACATGACATGTCAACTCTAAATCTATTTATTTTGCGTATATTTCTTTTTTTTTTCAAATTTCATATTTAAAATAAAATTATGTTGCAAATTATAAGATTTTTGTGCATCAAGATTGGTATTCATTGATGCAATGGAATTTTCGACAATGGTGCAGTGCACTCTCGGATAACTAGACCTCGAGTACTAGAATTTGGAAATAAGTTGGGTCAACACAATCCAACAAGATATTGATACGAAACATCACAATACGATAATATTTCATTACAGTTGTGGGTTGGACACGACACAAGTACGACACAACTTCAAATTAATACGATCATGAAACAATCACGAGTCGACACAAACACAACACGAGCACAAGTCTACAAACAAATCCAAATTCTAATGAGCACAACTAGTCACATGACATGTCAACTCTACATCTATTTATTTTGCACACATTTTTTTTTCAAAATTCCATATTTAGAATAAAATTATGTCGCAAAGTATATGATTTTGGTGCATCGAGATTGATATCCATTGATGTACGAGGAGGACCGGCTGGTCGTGCTCTAATGGGCTATAAGTAATAAAATGTCCAATGAGACGGCCAAAGATGCTCAAACATTTGCTTACAACGGTCAAAACATTGATTGTTTGGACTTTCAAAATGGAGAAGGTTATAGATGCAAATGTCTTGATGGATACTAGAGTTGGACAATGGGTTGGGTCAATATGAACTAATACGATCAAACACAATATTGGTAGAAAAGACTACGTTACAATATTATCTCACTCGGGTTTTGAGTTTGACACGACACAAGTTTAAGACAATACTATCACAAAATGATTATAAATTAACACGATAATGACACGATCACGAGTGGGCACGACATAACACAAGACGACAAGACGAGTACAAGTCTGTAAACGAATTTGAATCGAAATGAGCACAACTTGTCACATGACATATCAACTCTAAATTTATTTATGTTATACTCACATTTCCTATTTAGATTAAAATAAAAATCAACTTAAATAATATAAATAATATAAATAAAATAAATATATTATATAAATAAAGATGACCCTTGACTCAATGAGAGATGATTTTGCATAATGAAGCCCCCGTTTTGTTGAAAGAAACTTTGTCTGATTTTATTAAAAAAAGTTTTTTTTCAAATGATACACCAAAATAAATATTGTGAATAAGAATATTAAGCCCATCCCAATACTTGCATGCCACTCAAATATGTTTAATTAAATTTAATTTTCAAACAAATATTGTGTTCAAATGTTACTTATAACTAATCGAGAACAACTATAGCCACGAATGGGAAAACCCTTAAACAACCAATCCCACATTTCCTTCCATTTTCTTGATATCGCAAGAACAAGAACACTGATGACTCCCCTTGATGCAATGGAATTATTGACAATGGTGCAATAAACTCTCAAATGACTAGACCTCGAGTACTAGATTTGGAAATTGAGTTGTGTCAACACTATCCAAAAAGATAATGATAAGAAATTGCACGATACGATAATATTTCACTCACGTTATGGGTTGGACACGACACAAAAACGAAACAATTATAAATTAACACGATCATGACACAATCACGAGTCGACACGACTCGAACACAACACGAGCACAAGTCTACAAACGAATCCGAATTGTAATGAGCACAACTAGTCACATGACATGTCAACTCTAAATCTATTTATTTTACCTATATTTCTTTTTTTTTTCAAATTTCATATTTAAAATCAAATTATGTTTCAAATTATAAGATTTTTGTGCATCAAGATTGGTATTCATTGATGCAATGGAATTATCGACAATGGTGCAGTGCACTCTCGGATAACTAGACCTCGAGTACTAGAATTTGGAAATAAGTTGGGTCAACACAATCCAACAAGATATTGATACGAAACATCACAATACGATAATATTTCATTACAGTTGTGAGTTGGACACGACACAAGTACGACACAACTTCAAATTAATACGATCATGAAACAATCACGAGTCGACACAAACACAACACGAGCACAAGTCTACAAACAAATCCAAATTGTAATGAGCACAACTAGTCACATGACATGTCAACTCTACATCTATTTATTTTGCACACATTTTTTTTTTCAAAATTCCATATTTAGAATAAAATTATGTCGCAAAGTATATGATTTTGGTGCATCGAGATTGATATCCATTGATGTATGAGGAGGACCGACCGGTCGTGCTCTAATGGGCTATAAGTAATAAAATGTCCAATGAGACGGCCAAAGATGCTCAAACATTTGCTTACAACGGTCAAAACATTGATTGTTTGGACTTTCAAAATGGAGAAGGTTATAGATGCAAATGTCTTGACGGATACTAGAGTTGGACAATGGGTTGGGTCAATATGAACTAATACGATCAAACACAATATTGGTAGAAAAGACTACGGTACAATATTATCTCACTCGGGTTTTGAGTTTGACACGGCACAAGTTTAAGACAATACTATCACAAAATGATTATAAATTAACACGATAATGACACGATCACGAGTGGGCACGACATAACACAAGACGACAAGACGAGTACAAGTCTGTAAACGAATTTGAATCGAAATGAGCACAACTTGTCACATGACATATCAACTCTAAATTTATTTATGTTATACTCACATTTCCTATTTAGATTAAAATAAAAATCAACTTAAATAATATAAATAAAATAAATATATTATATAAATAAAGATGACCCTTGACTCAATGAGAGATGATTTTGCATAATGAAGCCCCGTTTTGTTGAAAGAAACTTTGTCTGATTTTATTAAAAAAAGTTTTTTTTCAAATGATACACCCAAATAAATATTGTGAATAAGAATATTAAGCCCATCCCAATAATTGCATGCCACTCAAATATGTTTAGTTAAATTTAATTTTCAAACAAATATTGTGTTCAAATGTTACTTATAACTAATCGAGAACAACTATAGCCACCAATGGGAAAACCCTTAAACAACCAGTCCCACATTTCCTTCCATTTTCTTGATATCGCAAGAACAAGAACACTGATGACTCCCCTTGATGCAATGGAATTATTGACAATGGTGCAATGAACTCTCAAATGACTAGACCTCGAGTACTAGAATTGGAAATTGAGTTGTGTCAACACTATCCAAAAAGATAATGATAAGAAATTGCACGATACGATAATATTTCACTCACGTTATGGATTGGACACGACACAAAAACGAAACAATTATAAATTAACACGATCATGACACAATCACGAGTCGACACGACTCGAACACAACACGAGCACAAGTCGGCAAACGAATCCGAATTGTAATGAGCACAACTAGTCACATGACATGTCAACTCTAAATCTATTTATTTTTCATATATTTCTTTTTTTTTCAAATTTCATATTTAAAATAAAATTATGTTGCAAATTATAAGATTTTTGTGCATCAAGATTGGTATTCATTGATGCAATGGAATTATCCACAATGGTGCAGTGCACTCTCGGATAACTAGACCTCGAGTACTAGAATTTGGAAATAAGTTGGGTCAACACAATCCAACAAGATATTGATACGAAACATCACAATACGATAATATTTCATTACAGTTGTGAGTTGGACACGACACAAGTACGACACAACTTCAAATTAATACGACATGAAACAATCACGAGTCGACACAAACACAACACGAGCACAAGTCTACAAACAAATCCAAATTGTAATGAGCACAACTAGTCACATAACATGTCAACTCTACATCTATTTATTTTGCACACATTTTTTTTCTTCAAAATTCCATATTTAGAATAAAATTATGTCGCAAAGTATATGATTTTGGTGCATCGAGATTGATATCCATTGATGTATGAGGAGGACCGACTGGTCGTGCTCTAATGGGCTATAAGTAATAAAATGTCCAATGAGACGGCCAAAGATGCTCAAACATTTGCTTACAACGGTCAAAACATTGATTGTTTGGACTTTCAAAATGGAGAAGGTTATAGATGCAAATGTCTTGACGGATACTAGAGTTGGACAATGGGTTGGGTCAATATGAACTAATACGATCAAACACAATATTGGTAGAAAAGACTACGGTACAATATTATCTCACTCGGGTTTTGAGTTTGACACGACACAAGTTTAAGACAACACTATCACAAAATGATTATAAATTAATACGATAATGACACGATCACGAGTGGGCACGACATAACACAAGACGACAAGACGAGTACAAGTCTGTAAACGAATTTGAATCGAAATGAGCACAACTTGTCACATGACATATCAACTCTAAATTTATTTATGTTATACTCACATTTCCTATTTAGATTAAAATAAAAATCATCTTAAATAATATAAATAAAATAAATATATTATATAAATAAAGATGACCCTTGACTCAATGAGAGATGATTTTGCATAATGAAGCCCCCGTTTTGTTGAAAGAAACTTTGTCTGATTTTATTAAAAAAAAGTTTTTTTTCAAATGATACACCCAAATAAATATTGTGAATAAGAATATTAAGCGCATCCCAATACTTGCATGCCACTCAAATATGTTTAATTAAATTTAATTTTCAAACAAATATTGTTTTCAAATGTTACTTATAACTAATCGAGAACAACTATAGCCACCAATGGGAAAACCCTTAAACAACCAGTCCCACATTTCCTTCCATTTTCTTGATATCGCAAGAACAAGAACACTGATGACTCCCCTTGATGCAATGGAATTATTGACAATGGTGCAATGAACTCTCAAATGACTAGACCTCGAGTACTAGAATTGGAAATTGAGTTGTGTCAACACTATCCAAAAAGATAATGATAAGAAATTGCACGATACGATAATATTTCACTCACGTTATGGGTTGGACACGACACAAAAACAAAACAATTATAAATTAACACGATCATGACACAATCACGAGTCGACACGACTCGAACACAACACGAGCACAAGTCTGCAAACGAATCCGAATTGTAATGAGCACAACTAGTCACATGACATGTCAACTCTAAATCTATTTATTTTGCATATATTTCTTTTTTTTTCAAATTTCATATTTAAAATAAAATTATGTTGCAAATTATAAGATTTTTGTGCATCAAGATTGGTATTCATTGATGCAATGGAATTATCGACAATGGTGCAGTGCACTCTCGGATAACTAGACCTCGAGTACTAGAATTTGGAAATAAGTTGGGTCAACACAATCCAACAAGATATTGATACGAAACATCACAATACGATAATATTTCATTACAGTTGTGGGTTGGACACGACACGAGTACGACACAACTTCAAATTAATACGACATGAAACAATCACGAGTCGACACAAACACAACACGAGCACAAGTCTACAAACAAATCCAAATTGTAATGAGCACAACTAGTCACATGACATGTCAACTCTACATCTATTTATTTTGCACACATTTTTTTTTCAAAATTCCATATTTAGAATAAAATTATGTCGCAAAGTATATGATTTTGGTGCATTGAGATTGATATCCATTGATGTATGAGGAGGACCGACTGGTCGTTCTCTAATGGGCTATAAGTAATAAAATGTCCAATGAGACGGCCAAAGATGCTCAAACATTTGCTTACAACGGTCAAAACATTGATTGTTTGGACTTTCAAAATGGAGAAGGTTATAGATGCAAATGTCTTGACGGATACTAGAGTTAGACAATGGGTTGGGTCAATATGAACTAATACGATCAAACACAATATTGGTAGAAAAGACTACGTTACAATATTATCTCACTCGGGTTTTGAGTTTGACACGACACAAGTTTAAGACAATACTATCACAAAATGATTATAAATTAACACGATAATGACACGATCACGAGTGGGCACGACATAACACAAGACGACAAGACGAGTACAAGTCTGTAAACGAATTTGAATCGAAATGAGCACAACTTGTCACATGACATATCAACTCTAAATTTATTTATGTTATACTCACATTTCCTATTTAGATTAAAATAAAAATCAACTTAAATAATATAAATAATATAAATAAAATAAATATATTATATAAATAAAGATGACCCTTGACTCAATGAGAGATGATTTTGCATAATGAAGCCCCCGTTTTGTTGAAAGAAACTTTGTCTGATTTTATTAAAAAAAGTTTTTTTTCAAATGATACACCCAAATAAATATTGTGAATAAGAATATTAAGCCCATCCCAATACTTGCATGCCACTCAAATATGTTTAATTAAATTTAATTTTCAAACAAATATTGTTTTCAAATGTTACTTATAACTAATCGAGAACAACTATAGCCACCAATGGGAAAACCCTTAAACAACCAGTCCCACATTTCCTTCCATTTTCTTGATATCGCAAAAACAAGAACACTGATGACTCCCCTTGATGCAATGGAATTATTGACAATGGTGCAATGAACTCTCAAATGACTAGACCTCGAGTACTAGAATTGGAAATTGAGTTGTGTCAACACTATCCAAAAAGATAATGATAAGAAATTGCACGATACGATAATATTTCACTCAGGTTATGGGTTGGACACGACACAAAAACGAAACAATTATAAATTAACACGATCATGACACAATCATGAGTCGACACGACTCAAACACAACACGAGCACAAGTCTGCAAACGAATCCGAATTGTAATGAGCACAACTAGTCACATGACATGTCAACTCTAAATCTATTTATTTTGCATATATTTCTTTTTTTCAAACTTCATATTTAAAATAAAATTATGTCGCAAATTATAAGATTTTTGTGCATCAAGATTGGTATTCATTGATGCAATGGAATTATCGACAATGGTTCAGTGCACTCTCGGATAACTAGAACTCGAGTACTAGAATTTGGAAATAAGTTGGGTCAACACAATCCAACAAGATATTGATACGAAACATCACAATACGATAATACTTCATTCAAGTTGTGGGTTGGACACGACACAAGTACGACACAACTGCAAATTAACACGATCGTGAAACAATCATGAGTCGACACAAACACAACACGAGCACAAGTCTACAAACAAATCCAAATTGTAATGAGTACAACTAGTCACATGACATGTCAACTCTACATCTATTTATTTTGCACACATTTTTTTCCAAAATTCCATATTTAGAATAAAATTATGTCGCAAAGTATATATGATTTTGGTGCATCAAGATTGATATCCATTGATGTATGAGGAGGACCGACTGGTTGTGCTCGAATGGGCTATAAGTAATAAAATGTTCAATGAGATGGCCAAAGATGCTCAAACATTTGCTTACAATTTTCAAAACATTGATTGATTGGACTTTCAAAATGGAGAAGGTTATAAATGCAACTTTCTTGACGGATACTAGAGTTGGACAATGAGTTGGGTAAATATGAACCAATAAGATCAAACACGACATTGGTACAAAAGACTATGGTACGATATTATCACACTCGGGTTTTGAGTTTAACACGACACAAGTTCAACACAATACAATCATGAAATGATTACAAATTAACACGATAATGATACGATCACGAGTAGGCACGACATGAACTCAAGACAACAAGACGAGTACAAGTCTGTATACGACTTTGAATCGAAATGAGCACAACTTGTCACATGACATATCAACTCTAAATTTATTTATATTATACTCACATTTCCTATTTAGATTAAAATAAAATAAAGATTAATTGAAATAATATAAATAATATAAAATAAAATATTTTATATAAATATAGTCGACCCTTGACTCGATGAGAGATGATTTTGCATAATGAAGCCCCCGTTTTGTTGAAAGAAACTTTGTCTGATTTTTATTACAAAAATGTTTTTTTTACCAAATGATACACCCAAATAAATACTGTGAATAAGAATATTAAGCCCATCCCAATACTTGCATGCCACTAATATATGTTTAATTAAATTTATTTTTCAAACAAATATTGTTTTCAAATGTTACTTATAACTTACCGAGAACAACTATAGCCACCAATGGGAAAACCCTTGAATAACCAATCCCACCTTTCCTTCCATTGTCTTGATATCGTAAGAACAAGAACATGACTCCCCTTGATGCAATGGAATTATTGACAATGGTGCAATGCACTCTCAAATGACTAGACCTCGAGTACTAGAGTTGGACAATGAGTTGTGTCAACACAATCCAAAAAGATATTGATAAGAAATTGCAAGATACGATAATATTTCACTCAGGTTATGGATTGGACACGATACAAGAACGACACAATTACAAATTAACACGATCATGACACAATCACGAGTCGACACGACTCAAACACAACACGAGCA
This sequence comes from Impatiens glandulifera, assembly GCF_907164915.1. Classification (NCBI taxonomy): domain Eukaryota; kingdom Viridiplantae; phylum Streptophyta; class Magnoliopsida; order Ericales; family Balsaminaceae; genus Impatiens; species Impatiens glandulifera. The sequence continues at coordinate 97,635,930 of NC_061862.1, forward strand.
CAAGTCTGCAAACGAATCCGAATTGTAATGAGCACAACTATTCACATCTATTTATTTTGCATATATTTCTATTTTTTCAAACTTCATATTTAAAATAAAATTATGTCGCAAAGTATAAGATTTTGGTGCATCAAGATTGGTATTCATTGATGCAATAGAATTATCGACAATGGTGCAGTGCACTCTCGGATAACTAGACCCCGAGTATTAGAATTGGGAAATAAGTTGGGTCAACACAATCCAATAAGATATTATACGAAACATCACAATACGATAATATTTCATTCAAGTTTTGGGTTGGACACGACACAAGTACGACACAATTGCAAATTAACACGATCATGAAATAATCACGAGTCGACACGAACACAACACGAGTACAAGTTTACAAACAAATCCAAATTGTAATGAGCACAACTAGTCACATGACATGTCAACTCTACATATATTTATTTTGCACCCATTTTTTTCAAAATTCCATATTTGGAATAAAATTATATCGCAAAGTATATGATTTTGGTGCATCGAGATTGATATTCATTGATGTATGAGGAGGACCGATTGGTCGTGCTCTAATGGGCTATAAGTAAAAAAATGTCCAATGAGACGGCCAAAGATGCTCAAACATTTTCTTACAATTGTCAAAACATTGATTGTTTGGACTTTCAAAATGGAGAAGGTTATAAATGCAAATGTCTTAACGGATACTAGAGTTGGAAAATGGGTTGGGTTAATATGAACTAATATGATCAACCACGATATTGGTACAAAAGATTACGGTACAATATTATCTCACTCAGGTTCTAAGTTTGACACGACCCAAGTTCGAGACAATACAATCACGAAATGATAACAAATTAACACGATAATGACACGATCACGAGTGGGCACGACACGAACATAACACGAGTTGAAGTCTGCAAACGAATTTGAATCGAAATGAGCACAACTTATCACATGACATGTCAACTCTAAATTTATTTATGTTATACTCACATTTCCTATTTCGATTAAAATAACATAAAAAAATTAACTTAAATAATATAAACAAAATAAAATATATTATATAAATATTTAAAAAATATTAAATGAATAAAAATAAGAGTCATTATTTTCTAACATGAATTTTCCGAGGCTATTCTCAAATGAGTTTCCTAAGAAGACACGAGGTGAGAACTGATCTTATTGTTTTAGGATGTATGTGATCGTGTAAAGTTACGTTATAGATTTGCTCGTAAACCATTAATGGCACTTCCTCCAAAAAACATCTAGCAGTTTGACTATGTGTCGGTGATTGACTTGCAATAAAATAATGACCTCGTTTATGAATTCTTCGACTTGACCCTTCTTCTTGTCGGGGATGAATTGTTCAACGTGTCCTTTCTGCATATTTTTCGACACCTTAACAACAACAATTTTATTTGGAAGCCTTTATAAATAGTGTCAAAACCGTCTTCTCCGATGTTATTAGTTTTGTTGTATAGTTCGGTTGCTACCTCTAACTAATGGCGGTAAATATCTTTGTAGTTTATGTAAAAGATGACCCTTAACTCTATGAGAGATGATTTCGCATAATGAAGCCCCCGTTTTGTTGAAAGAAACTTTGCCTGATTTTTAATAAAAAAAAAATTATATCAAATGATACACCCAAATAAATACTGTGAATAAGAATATTAAGCCCATCTTAATACTTGCATGCCACTAAAATATGTCTAATTAAATTTAATTTTTAAACAAATATTGTTTACAAATGTTAATTATAAATTACCGAGAACAACTATAGCCACCAATGGGAAAACCCTTAAACAACAAGTCCCACCTTTCCTGCCATTGTCATGATATCTCAAGGACAAGAACATTGATGACTCCCCTTTATACAATAAAATTAACGACAATGGTGCAATGCACTCTCGGATGACTAGACCTCAAGTACTAGAGTTGGACAATGAGTTGGGTCAACACAATCCAAAAAGATATAGATACGGAATTGCACAATACGATAATATTTCACTCAGGTTATGGGTTGGACACGACACAATTACAAATTAACACGATCATGACACAATCACGAGTCGACACGACACGAACACAACACGAGCATGCAAACGAATTTGAATTGTAATGAGCACAAATAGTCAAATGACATGTCATCTCTAAATCTATTAATTTTGCACACATTTTTTCAAACTTCCATATTTAGAATAAAATTATTTCGCAAAGTATATGATTTTTGTGCATCGAGATTGGTATCCATTGATGCAATAGAATTATCGACAATGGTGCAATGCACTATCGGATAACTAAACCTCGAGTACTAGCGTTGGGCAATGAGTTGGGTCAACACAATCCAACAAGATATTAATACGGAACAACACGACACGATAATATTTCACTTAGGTTTTGGGTTGGACACAACATAAGCACGACACAATTACAAATTAACATGATCATGACACAATCACAAGTCGACACGATACAAACACAACACGAGCACAAGCTGCAAACGAATTCGAATTATAATGAGCACAACAAGTCAATGACATGTCAACTCTAAATCTATTTATTTTACACACATTTTTATTTTCTTTCCCAAACTTACATATTTACATTATTATTTTCAAACTACACACATTCTCTTTAAATTAATAAATTATTTGATTTTATAAATAATATATATAATTAAAATTAAACAACTAAATTAAATAATTTATATAATTAAAATTTATGTATTTTTGTATTGGTTGTATTGTAAAACAAAGATTCATCATGTTCATGCCAGATAGTTATTTGAAAGAGATTGGTGTATGTAGATACAACCAAATTACTTGGATTAGGAGATGATTAAGAACATTAAACTAAACTAATTTCAGTGATCATATCAAATTCCAGTTATTGTGCTGAATCTTCAATTTGCATTTGATTAGTCCTTAATACTCTTATTTAGTGACAAACATGGGTTATTCACTCGAGGAAGATTTATTTATTTGAGATTTATGAAAGTATAATTTGGTTAAGTAGTTTTAATCATGTAATTCACACTGAAACAAATGGGGGAATTTACTCTACGTGGAAACTAGGGTCATATACAGGAGATAAAACAATATTGAATTGTCGTATTGCCAAAAAAATGTAAATTATATAGTTTTAACATTGTTTGAGAATTATTTGTACTAATCTGTTGAAACTTATGTTTTGAAGTTTAATGCACTTGAGTCGATGAGGATAAAATATGATGCGGCGATCCTAAATTCAGAGGTAAATAATGTTAGGAAATAATTATCTGGAAAATTACGTTATATTGCTACAATGTTAGAAAATATAAAATAGACGAACACTAATTGTAAATTAGTACCATTTAATTGTAACACTGTAACATTGTTTAGTTGCTACATTATATATGAAATGAATTATAAATTAATATTATTTTTATATTAAAAATTAATACATTATATTGGAAATTAATAACATCGATTTATATTGAAAATATTCCATGTTGGGGTTGGGGACGAAATGGTCCAGGAACATGAACCAAATTACCATATAAATATGAATTGTTTAGATATATATTAATAATAAAATATAAACTATAAATTTATATGTTATTAAAAAAAATTCTTTAAAATATAATTTATAATAAAATATTATTGTTACTCTCATAAATATTATGAAATATTTTGTTTGGTATATAAAGACTTTATTTTATTTGAAAAAAATAAAAATTGTACGCGTTCGTTTCGTTTCCTTCCGATTTTCTGGCGCGTGTGCCCCCTTTTTAATTGGTTGGCTGTTAATTGGCATACGCTCCATTTTTTTTCGAATTGAATTGGCCCTTACAGGTTTTAAATCAATACATTCGCAAATGTATCGATCTAATTGACTTGAGAGTCGCCACTTTAGTTTACTTCCCAAAGAAACTAAAGAAAAGAAAAATCAGAGATTCATTTTAAGAGTCCGGTGTTTGGTTACGTATTAGGAAAGGGCCTACGGCGCTATGTCCTATACGCCTGTCTTTACAGACAGTCTCTACTCCTAAGTAATTGGCCATATGATGTTTGAAAGATTATTACGTTTTCATTCTGAGTTCAGAACTCTTTTGCTTGTGTGAGAAATCTTGATCATTTTGCAAGGGGCTAGTCCTATTCATGGGGTGTTTGAAGAGGACAAAGTATTGAAAAGCATTGAAGCATTGAAAAGCATTGAAGCATTGAAAAGCATCGAAGAGCATATAGCAAAGTTCTCAGGAAAAACAAGAGTCACGATTCCAGAGGAAGGACATACAAGTATGAACGACAAGGACAAAGTATCGGGTTGAAGATTGGAAATATTACGCTCTTTGGACAAAGGAGAGAAGATGATAAAATAACTCAAGGTCCCAAGTGTTCCCCATTTTTTTTCTTAGAATTTTCAGAGTTAAGGAAAACTCTGAGTACAACTCATTAAAATGAGCCATTTTAAAAAATAATTCCCAAAATTCCCAAAAATTTCATATGATAGTCGAAAATATTATTAGGAGCTCATAGGAATCGAGTTTGGAATTTTCGGAGTTATAGAACCCCCGATATGACATACAAAGATAGACATTTTTTCAAACGGGCCCTAAAAATTCCGGGAAAAATTATTTTCGAAAAAAATAATATTTTGGAATTTTTGGGAAAATTTGAGAAAATTTGAGAATTTTTTAAAGTGGTTTGAATGTTAGAATCCTCATTTTAAAGTCGTTTGTAAAATTTGAGAAACAAACAGGGCCTTAAATTTATTTTATTTTTAGTTTTTTTTTTTTTTTTTTAAAAAAAAAAATTAAATTAAAAATAAAAGCAAAAGAAAGTTTAGGGTTCAATTGAAAGGAAGGAAAGGGTTCAAGGACTACTTTAATTTCGAATTAATAAATTAATTCGAAATTAAAGTTTTCAGGTTATTTTAAAAAATAAAAGAGGTCCAGGGACCTCTTTGTAACTTCAACAGAAGTTGGGGAAATCGAAATAGAAGAAAAGAAAATGAAGCCACCGTCGGCCTCCTTTCTGTCACCGGCGAAGGAGATTTCCGGCGACCCTGCACCTGCAACTGAAGACTGCACGAAGACGATACTTCGCCATTCCGTTCATCTCGCAGGGGTTCCGTCTCCATCCTCTGTTGTGACTCATTCGGTCGATTCGAACAGATCCCGATCTCAAGTAGAAGGGATCGACATTGTTTCCCCAAATGGCGATACCGGATCGACATCGTCTGGATCTTCTTCTTCTTCCAGATCGCAATCGCCGTGACCATTCGCCTAACCACCGGGAACTCGTGTACGAATCAGAGTCACCTTTCCTTGACAACGAGATTTCAATTGAAGAACAGCCACAGAAAGAGAAACTAAAAGAAAGAAAACAGCCTGTCTGCCCTTCCTTTCGATCGACGAGGACATTCACAGTTTTCTCAAAACGAAACTGAGACTTTGGATAGAACGTACTCTAATCAAATCCTATGACTACGCTAAATCCAGACTAACACCTATCAATTGATTATTCAGCCAACAATCCAAATCAAAATACAGTAACACAGTATCAAACTAAACAAATTTAATATGCAAACCTGCAATTTAATATCCACAGTTAAATGGTATCTAAACTGTCCCTAACACAATCTATCAGCTAGGAAGTTAACCAAACAAATAGAACATGCAACCATAGCAATCAACAAATTCATTGAACAATCAAATGGATTCTTAAACAGATAAACGACATCTGTGTACATAATTGATGCTTCAATCATTGAATAAAGATCTACATTGTTGTAGGAGTTACCTGAATGGCAAATTCAGACGAAGTTGACTGAAGAATGAGAAACAGATAGACTGAAGTTGAAAGAACTCTGGCCGGAATCTGCTGTTGTTCTTCGTATGAGTTTGCTGCAACGACTTCTTCTTCCTGCTCTATTGAATCTTGCTTCTTCTTCGACAGAACGGAGCCTCCAAGAATGGGATTCGTCTAAGCAATCTCAAATGGAACTGCCATTTTCTCTCTCAAGAATTGGATTGAAAACCTCTCCAGAAAACTCAAAAATTCTCCACCCCACTGATCTGAAAACCGTCCCCCTTTTAACTGAAAACTGCCTCTTCCATCTCTCAAACTGAAAAAACCTTTATCTTCTTTTGCACAGGGACCCATTTGTAATTTTTATAAAATTCAAGGGCACGCTCGGAATAATAAAAAAAATATATATTTTCCTTTTTTTCTTTCCGTTTTTTCCTTTTCCATTTTTCTTTCTTTGCACCTTCACAATAAATGAATCCCCCTGGCCTCGTTTTTGCTCCGAAAATTGTGAAAATTTTATGGTCAATTCTTAACATCACGAACGTGAATCTCCTTTTTGAATGAACCCAAACGGACCTTCCTATCCAAAGTTATGATATTTTAAAGTCACCCCTCAATTTCAATCTTTTCAATCCCGCGGTTTTCACTTTCATAACTTTAATAGCCCATAACTTTGTGCACAAAGCTTTCTCCACAATGAGGTTGGTACCATTGGAAAGGCAAGACCCTTGCCTATATCCCCATGTTCTCCTTTGCTTACGAAATGGTCCGTGTTGGTCAGGAGACTAGCCTCACAAAAACGTGTCGGTTCACGCATCACCTTCGCTGTGGGCGACTTGGACTGAGCTTCAGGGAGAACTGGGAGAAGTATTTGGTGTCGTTGGAAAGATAATTCAAAGGTCTTTCCAACGGTAGCTCATACACTGAAGATGGATCATTGATGCAAAAGATATGATTTTTAGAAGTGCAACATAGCTTCAGCTAGCTCCCAGGATTTGAATCGGTAGTTTTTCCTTCTTTTTGAGCATTTTCTGCACGAATTTGCAAACAATAATATTTTACTCAAAATTCAAGATTTTTCAAAACGTACAACATGAACGTGTCACGGGTTGGGAAAATAGAGTCGTTATGAAATTCGACCTTTGGATCGTTATCTTTTAAGCTTTACCGGGTCAGTTTTCCACGAGGTGATTCTATTTTTGTTTTCCCGGTTCAATAAACAAACATGAGTATTATTTCGGGCCGGGTTTTTTTGTTAGGTACCTAGGGTGTAAAAATGGGGTGTCTACAAAAATTATAATTGATTTTTTATAATAATTTATTAAACTAAATTATATAACAAGTTATTTAATTCCGTACTAAAAAATTTGAAGTAAGACTTCTTCTAAAATCTTTATAAAAAAATTGTATAATTTAAGAAAAATGTCATGAATTTTTATTAGAATCTTTTTTATATATTTTAACTGGTTTGACCTTATAAATTAATATTATTTGTAACTTTCTAATAACATTTGTTTATATTAAAAATATTCCATGTTGGGAACAAAATGGTTCAGAAATAGCCAAGACAAAATTATCATATAAATATATATTTTTAGATCATATATTAATAATAAAATATAAATTTATATGATGTTAAAAAATTTATTTAAAATTTAATTTATAATAAAGTATTATTGTTACTATTAAGAAATTTATTAAATATTTTGTTTAGTATACAAAAACTTTATTTTATCTAAAATAAAAAAAATATATATAATTAAATTTTTATAATTATTTTATTAAACTAAATTATATACAACTTATTTAGTTTCATACCAAAAAAAATTGAAGGAAGGCATCTTCTAAAATCTTTATAAAAAAGTTGTATAATTTAAAAAATGTCATTAATTTTAATTAGAATATTTTTTTATATTTTAACTGGTTTGGCCTTATTTAGTTTTATAAAAAATATAATATATTTAATTTTTAAAAAATTGATTGTGTTGATATAAATTAAAAATCAATTTTCAATTACACTTCTTCTATATCAAGATGTAACATGATGCATCCAAAAACTAATTTTGGATTTTTAAATCGGTTCAATTCCAATTCCAACTCCAAACTTCAAACTCCAAACGACACATATTTTCAAATATTTCAAATATTTAATAACATTTTCACCCGCGAATAGGACTGACCTAAACGAGCTACACTTAATTAGCCAACAAAGAACATGTTGCGATCGGACCGGTGGATCATATTGAGGGGAAGAATATTCTATGTCGGGAATATATGCTAATTCACTATTTTTCCTCCGCTCCGGATCCCCCACGAAAGGCCACAGTTGAATCCTAAAACTCATTTTCCAACGCGCTTAAGGTCTTCGGCAGGGCAGATGGTACTAGACTGACTCTCGTTACTCGGTCTGTCTTTTCGCTTCGTTCACCACACTCGACGGGAAGTCAGCTATTTAAAATTCAAACTGAGTCCAACTCACACTAAACACAAGTTTATTAGAATTTAGGAGTCCAACTAACTTGATAGATCCACATGTCAATTCCTGAAAGTAAAAATCCACTTCTTTTTCATTCTATTCAGCAGCAAACCAATTGGACCAACTCAGGACAGCCCACTCAAAAAATCAAAATGATTAGTTAAGCCCATTAAATTATCAGGCTAAAGAAATTTTAGTACATATATTAGACCCAAAACTATTAAAAGAATTCAATCATTTCAAACTAATTTATATCAACAAAAAGTGAAAATTACAAAAACAAATTATTGAGGTGGATAATTGATATATTAAATAAAAATATATAGTATACCTATGGCAGACCCTAAATATATAAAAAGAAATAAAGAATTTTCATTTAGTTTCTAAACAATTTTAATCTATAATATTTAATTCACATACCAATTTTTTTTTATTAGGACTTTGTACAATTTTTTTAAACCATTCACATAACATCTTTTATATATCATATATTAGTTTAATATGAAATAGATAATAACTATATTAGCATCAATCAATCACTTTTTTTTGAGTAATCTATTAAAAAAATATATAATAGATTAGGAATATCAATCGGTACACGTATATTCGATATCTGTGAATATCCGATTATCGGGTTCGGGTATTAAAAATCAGGGTCGGAATTGAGGATGTAGAGTTAAAATGATAATCCGATTGGATTCGGAATCGGAGATAAAAAACGTGTAAAACTCAAACCCGATACCCGTAATATTAATATTAATATATATATATATATATTAAAATTTAAAATGACTTTTTAAAATTCCAAATTATTACAATCATTATAAATTTATAATAAATATAATATTTATTTATTCATACCACACTCCACTTCATGCCATCATATTTTCAATTTCTCTTCCCCATAATTTTTAATCTTTTATTTATTTAATAATAAAATATTTTATCTATTTACTCACTCTTCACTTTTATTGTTTAACATTCATTTAACTTTTCGCTAATTTGTGTTGAACTTCAAGTAATAATAACAACAATGTTGTTATATTTTGTTGACTTATACACTATAACGATACAACTAAGTAATATTTTTATTTATGTTTTTAATATTTAGAAAATAATAAATATAAATTCATAATTCATCGGGTAATGAAGTATCCGCCACAGATCGGGTATCCGACAAATTGGAGATGAAGATACAAATAGAGATACTTGTTAGATTTTGGGGTCGAAATCAGGCAATAAAATAAAAATTGGGTTCAGGGATTGGTACTTCACTACCCGACGAATAAGTTACTATTGCCATTCTTAAATGTAATATAATTATAGATTAATAACTTGTTTTAAACTCCACGCAAATATAATTGGCTTTTCAAACTAAATATTACTCCCTTTAAAAATAAATAAAAGAGACGGAAAAGATTGAGAAAAGAGAAACTAAAAATGAAAAAGAATTTTTTTATTTTATTTGTTAAATTTTTGAAAAATTATGTCACGATTTTATTTTGTTTAACTTTTTACTCCAACCCTTTTTATCATCATTTAAATAGGAATCAATAAAAAAAAAATTATTTCTTATTTGTTTATTCATTTACAAACTAATCTAATTTACTTTTTTTTTCATTCTAATTATAACATTTTATTAAATACATTATAAATTTAATTATTTATATTTATATATTTAAATTATATTCTTATAAATTTAATTATTTATATTTTAATATATATTTATTTTATAAATTTAATTATTTATGTTTTAATATATATTTATACAATCAAATTATTATTTTATATAATATAATAAATATTTACATAATTAGTTTCAAATAAATGTAAATATATATTTTTTATTACATTGTTATTTATTTTAAATGTATATATATTAAAATTTAAATAATTAAATTTATCTTTGATATATAATTTTAAAAATATGAGATAAATTGTTATTTTATATTATTATTTATATATTAAAAACTCTCTCCTAGATATAAATTTAATTATTTATATTTTAATATATATATATATATATATATTCTTAATTAAATATAGACAAAATGATATTTTAAATTATATATATATATATAAGTTAGATAAAATTAATTCTCTTGATTTAAATCATAAATAAAATTAAAGTATGGAATAATCACACAAAATTATTATAAAAAATAAAAATTAGTAACCTCAAAATATTTAACAAATAATTTTGAAACTAAATAAATATTTATTATATTATATAAATAATAATTTAATTTATAAAAATAATAATTTAAATATATATATATTAAAATATAAATAATTAAATTTATAAAAATAATAATTTATTTATATAAATATATATATATATATATAATATAAATAATTAATTTTAAATTATTTAATAAAAAACATATAATAAAAAAGTGAATTTAAATAAACTGAATTTACAAAATAATAATAAATAAAAATATATCTTAATAAATATCTTATACTAACTTATAATTATAATTATAATTATAATTATAATTATAATTATAATTATAATTATAATTATAGTGTTATATTTATCTAAAATTTTAAAAATTATAAAATTTTATATTTAATTAAATTAACGAGTATGACACAACATTACACATAAATTAATAAACATATTGACACGAGTTAGTATTATAATGGTGTAAATTTGTGATTGTGTCGTGGTCATGTCGTCTCATACTTGTGTTGTGTCCAACCTCATAACTTGAGTGTAATAATATCGTATTGTGTCATTTCATACCAATATCGTGTTGATTCGTATTGATCCAACTCATTACCTATTATAGAAAAAATTCCATATTTTTGTAAAAATATCTCTATGATAAACATGCTAATTTGACTTATTACTTGTTTGTGCTATTTTGTATGTGTTATATATAAATCACGATCAAATTACAAATACAATTAAAAATCTTGGCATTTTTCTCTTCTTCTTTACTAAAGAAGCTATTACTAATCATATTCTTCTCTACAAAGAGGCTATTACTAATCAAATTTTTGATATCCTTGCGCGTACTACCGGGAAATATAAATTCCTTACATGTTTGGCACTAACGGACACTAGTAAAAAAGTGGTTATTAAGGAGGGTAGAAACTTTCAGAGAAAGGCTCAATGCCTTCGGTGAAACAACTCGCCGATGGTGATAAACACCCTCGACACGTCTCGGTGATAAAGCTGTCGGTGAAAGAAAAAAGTATGTTTGCGATGCCATCTAAATTCCTCGGAGATATATTAAAACAGAGAGCAGTGAAAGTTCTCGGAAATGACTGTTTTTTAATTCTGATAGTAGTGCTAACGCTCTCAAAGAATTCTTTTAATAATTAACGAAAGTGTTTCTAATGCTCCCGGAAAATTCTTTTTATTATTAACGATAGCATTTGAAATGCTCTCGGAGAATTCTTTTTATTATTAACAAAAGCATCTGAAATGCTCTCGGCTATAATTTTTTTTTTAAAATAAAACGTTTATAAACCTAATATTACCTATTTTAAACCAAACAATTTCAGACATACATAAACAAATTAGAAATACCAAATTTCATATACTTAAATATCAATAATTCAAAAATACAATTATTCAATAAACTTAAATCTCAATTCATTGAACATTACAATATCTAATAAACCAAAATCCCAATTAACCCATAGTCAAAGTATTTAAAGATATAAAAAAATCATATACCAGATTGATCCGGAGGTGGAAGTGGATGATATATCGCCATAAATGTCGTCAACTGGTTCTGAAATTCTTCCCTTTATCTTTGTGACTCAAAAGCTTGTCTTTTAATTTCAATTTGCATTTGTCTTTGTGCCTTAAGGGTTTGTCTTTTTGCCTCTTGTGCTTCTCTTTTAGCCTCAAGTACTTCTCTTTGTGACTCAAGAACTACAACCTCCAGTTGTTCTCTTTTCAAAGCCTCCTCTTGTATTTCAGTACGCAACTTCTTAACCTATTGCTCCATCCGCTGAGATTTGCTTCCACCACGCAAATCTACTCTAAACTGGGTGGGTCTCACGTCGGATCTCATTCCAATGACTCTCGTGCCCTTGTCGTCCAAAAACGTTCTCGGTTAGCTCATAATCGGACATATCGGGATTTCTTTCGAGCGCTTGACGCATTGCATCCTACAAAAAGAAACAATAGTTGATTAGTTAATTATAAATCAATAAATAAGTGAAATATGAAGTATACACTTACAATTTTCTCTTGTATATAGGGATCCATCACACGAGTAGAGTTGTCAAATGTTCATTTTTTTATTGTATGTCTCGTAGAAAAGCTTAATGTGTGATGGCACTATACCCGTAGTCCTCTCCTATTAAGATTAAATGTTAGTATTGTTAATTATCAAAATGTAGTTAACATATTATAATGACTCATGAATAACTATACTTACCATTTTGCTGCCACCTGAGAGAATGACACACTCCCCGCATGATGTGTCATTCGAAGATTCTTCATATTTTGTGAATTCCGCTCAGTTTTTACCTATTTTTGAAAACATCAATTAATACTTAATTACATTATAAACAATGATGTATAAATTCTAGAATTTAAAGATTCACACGGAAATCGTCTCGGAGAAAGTGACGATCCAAAATGTAATTTCAATCATCTTCCGTATATTCATTTGGTTTGTGTGCTCTGATAACTTCTATATCACTATCATGAGCTTTAACATGATTCGGGTTGATATCACATCGATACTTATCCCAAACCACCTTAATATGTTCCATTATATGTTTCAGATAATACTCAATATGTTCTGGTATTGTCTCAAAATGATTCTGCAAAGACACGAGATTAATTATTATTATGTATTAGAGAATGAAAGTTAATAAAATAATATATTAACACTTACTGTTACCGACTTCCAAAGATGCTCTATGTCGGTGGAGTTCAAGTCCAAATGCAACAGACGATGTTATATCACATTCGGGTCCCGAACCACGATCCCAATATGTCTGGACCATGTCGTGCCGTTGTCGCAACACACTCTCCCATTTGGCGAGAATTCTATTGTTATTTTCTCATCTAGGGTCAACTTCGAGAGGGTCGTGTTCCTATTTTTTTCCCCGACCCTTTCTCTTTGATGTAGAACCTATAAAAGAATTATACAACATTAGTAAATGAATTTTTATGTATTCAAAAATTATAATTTATACGTTCAGACTAGGAGGATGATGTCGGCATCATCTCAACCTCCAGTAACGTCAGATCTACATGGTCGGATGTGTCATCTGACTCATTAGAACCACCCTCCTCAAGGAGATCGATTCTCCTCTAGAGATCGTCGATCTTCCCAGACATGCCCCCTTTATGCTTCTACTTTGGTGCCATCTCTGTTAAAACAAAGATGTTACATAATTTTAGCTAATTAAATTCAAATAAAATACAATGAAACCTTAATTAGATATTCGAATAACGTGGGTTTATTGTCGTCACAATATTCCAACCAGGCTTTGATGCCATATCTGAAACGTAGAACACTTGTTTCGCTTAACTTGCTAAGATAAACGGTTCATGGTTCCGATTTTTCAAAGTGCGGTTCACATTAACACTTATGAAACCATGTTTGACTATTTGTATTCCCCGATCTCCCGAATGAATATCAAACCATTTGCATTTAAAAGGAATCACTCGTCTTCCACTAAAGTATTCAACTTTTATAATGTACGTCAACACTCCATAGTAGGATAGTGTTTTAGTATCATTGTTACCCAATACAGAAACACCATTGTTTTGAGTTGTTAAGTCTTCATCGTGTCTCTAAATGTTGAATTTGTATCCATTAATTCGACACGACGCGAATCTCTTCGCATAACAAGTAAGACCACTTCATAATATTCCTAGATCCTTAGAAATATTTTCCCCAAGTTGAGAAACCTAATAAGAGATAATGAGATTAGTCTAATTATAATGTAATACAATAAAATTATATATATACATTGTAACTCACTCTTGTCTTAAAATAGGCTACGAAACATCTATCACGCTCATCAATTGATATGAAATAATTATCATATTCTCGATTGAACTCACTAGATATCAATTTGAATAAAAGTTTGAGTCCATGCATGTAAATTGAAAGATAAATTTACAAGTAATATTTGAGAATTTACTTGTAAATAGATTCCGCCTCCGGACAGTTCTTTAATATGTATGAATGAGCCCTCTCTCGATCACCCGGTTCGTACGTGTAACTAATTCCCTTTGATAACTCTTCCAAATATATAAATACAGATAAAGTTGAATCTCGCAATGAAGTACGCGGAGGATCTTGATCTTCCAAATATCTCGCACATAAGCTAATACTTTCATTCACAAGACAACTCTCACAAATTGAACTTTCGGGAAAATTTTCATTTCTAAGATAATTCTTCAATGTACCCATATACTGCTCAATAGGATACATCCATCGATAGTGTATGGGTCTTCCAAGAAAAACCTCAAACGCCAGATGTACGGGCAAATGAACTATTATGTCGAAAAAAGATGGCTGGAATATTTTTTCAAGCTTGCATAGCATTATAACAATATCAAGTTGAAGTTGGTCCAAGTCATGTTTATTCAACGACTTAACCAGACAAACTTCGATAGATTCTCAATTGGATTGTAGACATCTTCCAGAAGTAAGCCACGCGTTTCTAGAGGAAGAAGATATTCTAATATGATAGGACAATTGTGACTCTTTAAACCCCAAATCTTCTTTTCATCCAAGTCAACAAAACCCGCAATGTTAGAACATAATTCTTCCGGCATCTTTAACTTTTTAAAAACTTCATAGAATTTTTTATTTTGACTAAGAGAAAGTGCGTATGTGGCAGCGGGACATTGGAGAACTCCATTGACCTCAACGGGATGTAACGAGTGTTTTATGCTCATCAATTGTAAATCTTTTCGAGCCTTCAGTCCATCTTTCGCCTTCTCTTTCACATCCATCATTGTTCTGACAATGATATCGCAAATATTTTTCTCAATATGCATGAAATCTAAATTATGTCTCAACAATAGACTTTTCCAGTATGGTAGAGTAAAGAATATAGATAATTTGTTCCAATTATCTCCTCTCACATCATGACGGATTTTTGATTTTTTTGAACTTAAAACAACGTCTTTTAAACTTTGAGTTTGCATATAGGTTTCCGTACCTGATAATAGTGAAAGGGGCATTCGATATTATGTATTACCGTCGAAGGCTTCACGTTCTTTCCGAAATATGTGGTTAGGAGGGAGGAAACACCTATGACACATATAACACTTTTTCTGATAATTTGTGAATCTTATTGAAGCGGTACCAATATTACAACACGGACACACAAATTTTCCCTTAGTACTCCAACCGGATAGATTTGCATATGTAGGGAAGTCGTTAATAGTCCATAACAATGCAGCATGCATGTTAAAATAATCTGAAGTGGAGGATTCAAAAGTTCGAGCACCTATATGCCATAAGGCCTATAATTCCTCAATTAACGGTTGTAGAAAAATATTAATCGCATCACCGGGACTCTTAGGACCGAGAATCAACATGGATAACATGAAATTACATGAGTCCATGCATATCGTTGGTGGTACATTGTAAGGTATTAGAATAACCGGCCAAATGTTGTACGATTATTTTCCATTAATAAATGGATGAAACCTATCACTAGCCAAACAAAGTCTTACGTTTTGGGGCTCTGAAGAGAAATCGGTGTAGTGTTCATCAAACGACTTTCAGGTCGTAGAATCTGTAGGATGCCTCAAGAATTCATCGTCTAGCCGACTATCTTTGTGCCATCTCATTAGTGGAGCTGTTTTTAAGACATGTATAACCTTTGCAACCTTGATGTCAATGGAAAATAATGTAGCACCTTAGTTGGAATGTGTTTTCTATTCTGTTTTTTCCGAACTATACCACTTGACTTATCAATCTTTCATCTCGAGGTTCTACACACCTTACAACGTTGCAGATCATTATCCTTCTTACGGTAAAGCATACAATTATTATTACAAACGTCGATCTTTTCATATGTAAGACCGATATTTGTAATAAATTTTTTACACTCATAATAAGATTTAGGTAAATGAGAATTTACTGGTAAAATCTAATCTTTGAGCAAGTTTAGCAATAGGTCGAATGATGTATTTGTCCATTGACCAACATTCTTAATATGACGCAACTTCAATAATGTGGAAGCCTTTGAATTTCGAGAACCTTCATACAAAGGCTGCTTTGAATCATCTAACAATTTGTAAAATGTTTTATCATTGTCAACCGAATCTTTAGAACTAGAGTGTTGAATGTTGGGATACAAATCATTGAGAATATCTTTCATATACTAGTCATCAACATCATTATCGATATCATCAACTGTATTATCTTCTTCTATGATATTCTCGTTAACATCATCTTCGTTATTTGATTCGTCATCAACAACATCAATGCCATCATCAACAATATCATTTGTGGAGCTCCTTTCACCGTGAAAACACTAAAAATCGTAGTCCATTCTTATACCGTATATAATTAGATGTGTCTTCACAACATTAAAACTCTCATAGTTTTGATTTGCACATTTAACGCAATAACAAGCAATATTTTCCCTAACAGTAGAGTATTGAGCAAAGTTTAGGAATTGCTCAACGCCTTTCATATATTATGAATGATCTCGACGTAGGAGCATCCAACTTTTGTCCGGAATTTCCATTTTCTATGGATATTGTAATAAACATCATTTAACACATTAATAATGTCAATATCGTGTTACAAGAAAAACTTACATCTTATATAGTCCAAATATCACTTAAATACAGATAATCATATCAGAATTTTAATATCTAACATATCTATAATGAAGACAAACATTTAATTTTATTTTTAACATATCTAATGTAAATTCTTAAATCAATGTAAATTCAGCAGGCATGCAAATAATATATCTAATGAAGGCATGCAAACCTCAATGTTCATAGTTTGTAAAGACCCTTAATTTGGTTTCAACATCAAAGAATCAGATATAATTTCAATTAATATATATACAATGAATTGGGGAGTACCTAAAATTGGAAAGCTGACGAGGAATCGACCTGGAATCGGGAAGCTGACGAGGAATCGACCTGGAATCAAATAACCCCAATTACAAACACAAAATGACCAAGATCTTCTCCAAGAAGGTATCTACAAGTAGTATTTATAATAAAATATATTTAATATGAAAAAGAAAAACATAATCATAAATATAAAGACAAATTAATTGGTATATTCATAGATTAAGAAGTTAATTAAGCTATAAATTATTTATTTGAAAAATAAAACTGTTGTGTAGAATATGATAACAAAAGTCTTAAAGAAGGGAGAGCTCCTATACCAAATTAATAAAATTATCTTTTGTAATTTTGTAAAAAAACAAAATATATTTTCATATAGGGTCAAGATATTTGTTTTTTGAAGTAGAATTTGAGCATGTGGCCGGAGTGGGAAGTGCAGAATTTCCAGCATCAGGACAAAGTTTTAACAGAAAGCCTTATTCGAATCTTACCCTACCAAGTCAAACTGTTAATAAGATCAATCCATCTTTAATAATTTATATTTCCTATTATTGTTGTTATATAATTATTATTGTTGGTTACATATTACATTATTATATTATTGTATAATGTTGGAGATAGCACTACATATATAGCAGGTTCTCTTCCTAACTCTTGACCTTTCCAATTTCATACCCAAATAATTATCCCAAAATTTTCAATCAAAGTGTTTTGAGCACTCAAACTCAAGTCCAAAGCCGATGTCTAGTGATCAGCTACTAATGGGTGAGATTGTAAAAAAAAACTATTCTAACAATACAAAGTTAACTTAAAAACAAATTATACTACCAAATTACAGCTACCAAATTAAAAAATAGCGTATCACTTTAAATACATCAGAAATCGAATTTATGAACATTGTTAATAGATTTACACAGCACAAAAACGAAAACTAAATTATAATCATCAACAAACAGACGTATACACATCAAAAACAACATATTGGAGTGAACTAGACCACAAAGGATCATCATAGTTGAAAGAATTTAAGAAAAAAAGCAATGAGAAATGAAAATACCTTATCACAAAGGCGGTAGCGGCTCTGAAACCCTAGAAAAGAACGAAATAGGGCCGCAGCTCTGGACGGAAAGAGGCGCGCGATGGAACATGAATCTAGAATAGGAAAGAGCCATATATTGTCTATTCAATACAGGAGCGCAGTTCGCGGAATCGGGACGGCGACGGCGAAGGAATCTGGACGACGACAGAATCAGGAATGCGGTTCGCGGATGTTGGATCGACGCCGAAAATGAGAGAAGTAGAAAGAAGAAATAAAGAATTGATTTAGGTTTAATTAAATATATCTACTAGGGTGTTTCGGGTTCCCTCGGAATTCTTTTTAATTAAAACCTCACCGAGAGCATAAATCAAAAGTTCTCGAAAATAATAGTTATCAGCGAGAACTATGTAAAATCCTCAGTGAGTTATTTATATTTCAGTGAGAGCGAATTAATGCTCTCGATGATTTTTTTTAATTCCGAGAGCTTTTGATGGCTCTCGGTTAACTTCCTTGGTGATTATGATATTTCTACTAGTGGGAAGGATACTCTTAAAACTTCCTTTTGATATGTAAGGACAATAAAAAAATGTATTTGAGACCAAAAAAAATATAATCAATTCAACAAATTCATCTCAACCAAATCTAGTTGGTCATACCAAAGTTTTATTGAGTAACATTTGAGAAGACTGTTATAATGAGTTTGAGAAAAGTCAATTCGTCCCAAAACAAGGTGCATTGACCACGGGTTCATTTGTTGTGTCAACCACCCAAAACAAGTTGACATTTTTTTGGATGCGATACTTATGGTCAAATGGTGAACCAACAAAACGACACGATGTTTTTCAACGCCTACACTTCCTACTCTGCCAATCTCATTGACGTTCAAGATAGAAAGTGTGACGGTTTAAGTTGTTGAAAATACACTGTCTTTGAATAATACAATTTTTAGTTATAACAATCATTTCAAGGTTTTCGGCTTTAATCCTAACAGTTATCCTTTTATTGCGGATACAAAACTCTACAATTTCTTTAGCAAGCATCTAAAGGAAAAGGTCGTATGAGGAGGACCAATTGGTCGTGCTCGAATGGGCTATAAGTAATAAAATGTCTGATGAGACGACCAAAGATGCTCAAACATTTGTTTGTAATTGTCAAAACATTGAATGTTTGGACTTTCAAAATAGAGAAGGTTATAAATGCAAATGTCTTGACGGATACTAGAGTTGGTCAATGGGCTGGGTCAATATGAACCAATACGATCAAACACGATATTGGTACAAAAGACTGATAGAAATGCACCACAACGATAAACTACAAACTGCGGAATTTATCCTTCGTTTGGCAACACTTTCCCAAACTGTTTAAACCTGTGAGGAATATAACAAATAGGTATGCACAAATGCAATCAACACAGCCCATAAAACAGTGAGTAACACACCAAACAAACACACACAAACAACACAGAATTTTAGCGTGGAAAACCCCTCAATGGGTAAAAACCACGGGACACCTAGTGCCGCTTAAAATCCACTATCACCAGCAAGAGAGTAATACAAAAGTCTTCTCTAGACAATACTAGAGGCATACAAATTCATAATACCCTTGGAAACATGCACATCAAGGATATAGAAACAATCAAAGAACAAGAAAGGAATAATATCACCAAAAACAACTGCTACTGTTCCGGCAACGAAACCCCGGTCTCTAGACCTCAGAATCCGATCTCCACCGTCCAGAATATTGGCCCAGAAGTTGTGAAGCTGCTTTCCAAAAATTAGGACGATCCAACGGTGCAAACTCCGGAAATCATCAAAACACTAAGACTGCTGAAACTTGAAGTTTTTTCCTCTTTTCTTTCTTGATTTTCTCTCTCTTTCTTTTGCTCTTCTTTCTTGCAAAAGAAGCTTTCACCCCTTTTATATTGCTCCCAAATAAAGTGAATTAGTGGGGGCCCAAGATGGGCCTATTTGCTGGGCTTTTCCTCATGGACTAAAGTAACAAAAAACCCAACAAATCTCCCCCTTTTCCTGACTATGAGGAAGAGTTCGCCATCCCGGCGATCAAACAACACACCTTCAACTTTTCTCTTGCCAATGCCTTTGTCAACATATCGGAACCATTATCATCAGTGTGAACTTTATCAAGTTCGAACAATTCATCTTCAAGAGATTCTCTAATCCAATGATATCGCACATCAATATGTTTCGTTCACTTATGAAACATGGAATTCTTAGCAAGGTGTATTGCACTTTGATTATCACAAAGAACTACGTAGCGCTGTTGCTTGAAGCCAAGCTCCTGCAGAAATATTTTCAACCACAATAGTTCTTTGCAAGCTTCCGTTGTTGCCATATACTCAGCCTCTGTTGTCGATAAGGCCACACACTTTTGCAATCTTGATTGCCATGAAACAGCTCCCCCTGCAAATGTCATCAAATATCCAGAAGTGGATTTCATGTTATCCTTATTTCCAGCCATATTAGAATCTGTGTATCCCATAAGCACCGGATTTTCATTTCCAAATGTGATACCTAATTTGGAAGTACCGCGCAAATATCTGAGAATCCATTTAACTGCTTCCCAATGCTTCCTACCAGGATTTGACAGAAACCGACTAACAACACCAACTGCATGAGCTAAATCCGGCCTTGTACACACCATATCATACATCAAACTACCGACCGATGAGGCATATGGAACCTTATCCATATCTTCAATGTCCTCCTTTGAAGTAGGACAATCTTTACCTGTTAGATTTAAGTTGGTAGTAAGAGGAGAACTAACCACTTTAGCTTTGTCCATGTTGAACCTCCAAAGCACCTTCTCAATGTATCGCTCTTGTGACATATGCAACTTCTTGGCAGCTCTATCTCGAGTGATCCGTACCCCAAGAATCTGTTTCACCGGCCCCAAGTCTTTCATTGCAAAAGACTTGCTCAACTGCTGTTTCAACTTAGCAATTCTTCCTGCATTCTTGCCAACAATAAGCATGTCATCAACATAAAGCAATAAAATGATGAAATCATCATCACCAAACCTCTGAAAGAAAACGCAATGATCTGAAGTAGTCTTTCGGTAGCCTTGCTCCCCCATAACAGACTCAAACTTCTTATACCACTGACTCGGTGCCTGCTTCAGCCCATATAGACTTTTATGAAGTCTACACACATAGTCTTCTTTACCTTCTACCTGAAACCCTTCAGGCTGCTCCATGTAGATTTCTTTATCCAATTCACCGTGAAGAAAAGCAGTCTTAACATCCATCTTCTCAACCTCAAGATCAAGACAGACCGCTAAACCGAGAACCACCCGAATAGAACCCATCTTCACAACTGGAGAAAAAATCTCATCGAAATCAATACCCTTTTTCTAGCTGAATCCTTTGACCACCAATCTAGCTTTGTATCTGGGTTGTGAGGTGAACTCACCATTCTTCACCTTATAAACTCACTTGTTCTTCAATGCTCTCTTGCCTTTAGGCAACTTCACCAACTCATAAGTATTGTTCTTATACAAGGAATCCATCTCATTTTGCATAGCTTCAGCCCATTCTTTCTTGTGCTCATCTTCAATAGCTTCTGCATAACACTTAGGCTCCCCCTCATCAGTGAGAAGAACATACTCATTTGCAGAATAACGTATAGAAGGATGGCGATCTCTCGTAGACCGTCTGAGTGGAACACATGGTGGCATGTCTGGAACTGGTAACTCATGATGAACAGCTTCATCTACATTTTGCTCTTGAGCATCAACATCATCAGCACCATGGTCATCAATAGGAACATCATCTCCAACTTGTATGTCAACATGTTGTAGAGGAACTGGACCCAAATCAATAAGATCATCACTATGTCGAGGAACTGTCTCTATCTTCTCAACATCCTTCAAAATCTGATCTTCAATAAACACAACATTCCGACTTCGAACAAGCTTCTTCTGAACTGGATCATAAAGCCTGTATCTAAACTCATCATCGCCATAGCCGAGGAACACACAAAGCTTAGACTTCACATCAAGCTTTGACATTTCATCTTTGGGAATATGCACAAATGCCTTGCATCCAAAGAATCGCAAGTGACTGTAAAAAAACATCTTTGCCGCTCCAAACCCTGTTAGGAACATCAAACTGCAAAGGAACACAAGTGGTTAGATTAATAACATGTACCGTCGTGTTCAACGCTTCACCCCAAAAGGAACGCGGCAACCCTGAATGTGAAAGCAAACATCTGACTCTCTCAACCAATGTTCTGTTCATCCGCTCTACTAAGTCATTCAACTGTGGTGTCTTTGGAGGAGTCTTTTGATGCCGAATACCATGCTCTCTACAGTAAGCATCAAATGGCCCAATGTATTCACCTCCATTGTCTGTCCGAATACACTTGAGCTTTTTTACAGTCTCTCTCTCAACTGAGGCATGAAACTGCTTAAACACATCTAAAACTTGATTTTTAGACTTCAAAGTATAAAGCCATACCTTCCGGGAGTGATCATCAATGAATGTGACAAAATATGAGCAACCACCAAGTGTTTTTGTCTTCATAGGACCACAAACATCGGAATGAATAAGATCAAGTATGTTCTCTCTTTTGTAGGGAGGATGGCTCTTGAAGGAAACTCTGTTTTGTTTACCTGCAAGACAATGAGAACACCTCTTCAACTGGACATCATTTACACCTGATAACACTTCCTTCTTTGACAACAAAGTCATGCCTTTTCACTCATATGGCTAAGTCTCTTATGCCATATCTCAGTCATGTCAGCATTCTCCACAGAATTAACAATGCTCTTGGAGATCTTTGGTTGTACCACATATAACTTTGAGCACCTTTTACCTCTTGCCACAATCAAAGAACCACGAGTGAGTTTCCACAAACCATTACCAAAGTAGTTGTTGTACCCATCATCATCAAGTAAACCTGTAGAAATCAAATTTAATCTCATATCCGGGACATGTTTTACATTTTGTAAAACCAACTCCATCCCAGTATCAAATTTCAAACAGACTTCTCCAACACCAACAACCTTTGATAGCCCACTATTACCCATCTTGACATCCCCAAAATCACCTAGAGTGTAAGATGAATAAAAATCTCTTCGTGATGTAACATGACACGAAGCTCCACTGTCAATCACCCAACTCGCCTCACCATGTGCAAAGCTCACCAAATTATCATCACAACAAACAAAGAAATCATTAGTGATAGTATTCACTCCAACCTTGTCACTGCCATCGTCATCTTTCCTTTGATTGTTGTTTTGGTTGTTGTAGTTTTTCTTCTTGTTCTCTTTCTTTGCCTGTCTGCAGAACTTTACTGTGTGCCCCTTTTTACCACAATAGTAACACTCAATATTAGCATACTTCCCTTTGTCGGAGCTGCTAGTACCACGTTGATTTCCTTTGTTACCCGGACCTCTACTCTGACTTCTCCCCCGCTTTTCAAAGACCAAGACATCTAATTGTGAAGAGGAACCCTGTGACTTTCTTCTCATCTCTTCATTCATAACACTACCCTTAGCCAATTCCGTGGTGATAATACCATCCGGTGCAGAGTTGGACAAGGATGCCCTAAAAGTCTCTCAAGAATCCGGTAATGTACCAAGTAGCCATAGACCTTGAATCTCATCATCAAACTTGATACCCATTCCTGAAAACTAATTCACAATGCCCTGAAACGAATTTAAGTGATCTGTAACAGGAGTGCCATCTTTGTACTGTAACTTAATCAATTGCTTAATCAAGAACAGTTTATTGTTCCCAGTCTTTCGAGCATACAACTGTTCAAGCTTGTTCCACAAAGTACGAGCATGTGTCTCCCCAATAATATGATTCAGCACATTATCTTCCACCCATTGCCGAATATATCCACAAACTTGTCTATGTAAAATAGTCCATTCTGTATCAGTTTTATTCTCAGGTTTATCAGTAGCAAAAACAGGTAAGTAATAATCTTTCACATATAGGAGATCTTCCATTTTCCCTTCCAAACATGATAATTAGAACCATTCAAATTAATCATCCTACTTGTATTAGTTTCCATCGTTCAAACAGTTCAATTCACAAATAAGCAACCAAGGCTCTGATACCACTTTGATGGAAATGCACCACAACGGTAAACTACAAACTGTGGAATTTATCCTTCGTTTGGCAACACTTTCCCTAACTGTTTAAACATGTGAGGAATATAACAAATAGGTATGCACAAATGCAATCAACACAGCCCCTAAAACAGTGAGTAACACACCAAACAAGCACATACAAACAACACAGAATTTTAGCGTGGAAAACCCCTCAATGGGTAAAAACCACGGGACACCTAGTGCCGCTTAAAATCCACTATCACCAGCAAGAGAGTAATACAAAAGTCTTCTCTAGACAATACTAGAGGCATACAAATTCATAATACCCTTGGAAACATGCACATCAAGGATATAGAAACAATCAAAGAATAAGAAAGGAAGAATATCACCAAAAACAACTGCTACTGTTCCGGCAACGAAACCCCGGCCTCTAGACCTCAGAATCCGATCTCCACCGTCCAGAATTTTGGCCCAGAAGTTGTAAAGTTGTTGTCCAAAAATTAGGACGATCCAACGGTGCAAACTTCGGTAATCATCAAAACAATAAGGCTGCTGAAACTTGAAGTTTTTTCCTCTTTTCTTTCTTGATTTTCTCTCTCTTTCTTTTGCTCTTCTTTCTTGAAAAAGAAGCTTTCACCCCTTTTATATTGCTCCCAAATAAAGTGAATTAGTGGGGGCCCAAGATGGGCCTATTTGCTGGACTTTTCCTCATGGACTAAGGAAACAAAAAACCCAACAAAGACTACGGTACGATATTATCTCACTCGGGTTGTGAGTTGGACACGACACAAGTTCGAAACTATATAATCACGAAATGGTTATAAATTAACACGATAATGACACGATCATGAGTGGGCACGACATAAATACAATACGAGTACGAGTCTGCAAACGAATTTGAATTGAAATAAGCATAACTTGTCACATGACATATCAACTCTAAATTTATTTATTTTCTACTCATATTTCCTATTTCAATTAAAATAAATAAATAAAATTAACTTATATAATATAAATAAAATATATTATATAAATATTTTTAAAGAATAAATTATATGAATAAAAATAAGTCATAATTTTTCTATCTTTTATTTAACATGACTTTACTTTAAAAAAATTATAAAATAATAATAAACAAAAATATATCTTAATAATTATAGTGTGGTATTTATCTAAAATTTTAAAAATTATAAAATTTCATATTTAACTAGTTTAATGAATGACACAAAAGTGTAAACACAAGTTAACACAGAACAAATAAACATGTTGACCCGAGTTATGACGAACGAATGAGCTCGTGTATCATGATATTTTGAGCGGGTTAAGACACAATATAACATGAAAAAGAATGAATTTCGTCACTACACGACATGCTTGAAAGTTTAACATGAATTGTCTGAGTCGATACAACTGTCTAGGCACAATGTTCAATTCTAACTGATACAATGAGAACCCATGTCATGTTGATGGTTGTAAAGGTAATAACAAATTAATTATACCCACAAAACTTTGACTAATTTAATTTTAGATTAATTTAATTTTAGATGTGGGACTCATTGTTCAAAGACTTTAACACTCGTGACTATAATTGTTTTCGGTAAGTTATAATTAACATTTGAAAACAATGTTTATTTGAAATTAAACTTAATTAGACATATTTGAGTGGCATGTATGTATTGAAATTGACATAGCATCATTTTTTCATGGTATTGATTTTGGTGCATCCTTTGGTATAGAAAAGAAATCTAATGAAATTGAGAGAAATTTTCTTTTGACAAAACGACGTCTTAATGTTGCGAAATCAACTTTCATCGAGTCAGGGTCGTCTACTAAAGAAACCGCAAAGATATTTATTGTCCATGAGTTAGAGGAAGGAACCAACTGATACATCGAAGCTAACATTCTAGGAGAGGGCAATTTTGGCACAGTTTATAATTGTGTTCTTCCTAAAATTATCGTCGTTGTCAAAGTGTCAAAAATATGCAAATTGGCCACTTTGAACAATTCATGTCCAGCGAGAAAAATGGTCAAGTCGAAGAATTCATAAATAAGGTAATTATTTTATCACAAATACATTACCGACGCATAGTAAAACTAGCATGTATCCCGTGCATTTGCACGAATAATAATATAAAAAACCATAAAAAAATTAGATAAAAATATGATAGCATTTTTAATTTTATTTTTAACCGTTTTAAGTTTATGAACGGGTCAAGCTACAATCCGACCCAAGTATCAATTTATTCTCACATATATATCCAAATTGACCACAGCTCTCGACCCGGCAATCCGGACACTTTAAAAATTAAGCATCATTATATATATATATATATATATATATATTAGTTAGTTAAAAAGTTGAACTTTTATTCTTAAAATGTCTCGCGTTTATCAAAATTGGTGTTGAATTTAATATATAAAATGTTATTAGCTTAGTTGATTAAAGGATTATACTTGTTTTGTTATGTTGCAAATTCGAACTATACCTATAGCATTTTTAATTTTATTTTTAACCGTTTTAAATTTATGGGTGGATTAACCTACAATCTGACCCAAGTATCCATTTACTCTCACATAAATATCCAAATTAACCACAGTTCTCGATCCGCCAATTCGGACACTTTAAAAATTAAGCATCATTATATATATATAGATTATCGGGATGTTGTTTGGAGACCGAAGTTCCCTTATTAGTTTATGAGTACATCTTAAATAGAGCCCTACATGATTTCATACATTCTAAAGATGATAAGACCAATTCTCAACTCATGTCTTGGGAAAATCGTTTGAGAATAGCATTGGAAACCGCAAATGCTATATCATATTTACATTCGTCCGCTTCCATTCTCATCATTCATAAAAATATAAAGTCTACAAACATCCTCTTAGATGAAAATTATGTCGTGAAGTATATATGATTTTGGTGCATCGAGATTGATATCCATTGATACAATGGAATTATCGACAATGGTACAAGGCACTCTCGGATAACTAGACCTCGAGTACTGAAGTTGGACAATGAGTTAAGTCAACACAATTCAACAAGATATTGATACGTAATAACACACTACGATAATATTTCACTCAAGTTGTGGGTTGGACACGACACAAGCACGACACAATTACAAATTTACACGATCATGACACAATCACGAGTCGACACGACACGAACACAACACGAGCACAAATTTGCAAACAAATCTGAATTATAATGAACCCAACTAGTCACATGACATGTCAACTCTAAATCTATTTATTTTGCACACATTCCTTCTTTTTCAAACTTTCATATTTACATTATTATTTTCAAACTACACACATTCTTAAATAATAAATTATTTAATTTTATAAATAATATATATAATTAAAATTAAACCATTAAAATAAAATAAATTATATAAATCATAAAATATTAACTTCACATATTCAAAATATTGGGGATAGTATTACTTTTAAAATTAAAAGAAACATGTGAATTTATGTCACTATTAAA
Organism: Impatiens glandulifera; assembly: GCF_907164915.1. NCBI lineage: Eukaryota > Viridiplantae > Streptophyta > Magnoliopsida > Ericales > Balsaminaceae > Impatiens > Impatiens glandulifera. Next base: position 97,663,851 of record NC_061862.1, read on the forward strand.
AATATCTATTTTTTAAAATTATGTAAAAGATTAATCACCAACTTCATACATAATTGATGAAGATGATGCTAGAGAGAAACAACAATAGATAGTGAAGATGATGCTAGAGAGAAATAACAATAGATAGAGTAGATGTTAACAGAGGTTTGAAAGATATAAATGTTGGAAAGGATACGCCTTGACCAAGAACTTGCCATCATCCTGTACACCCACGTCTGTAACCAGCCATCGTTTTCCGTATTCGACGCCTTCTTCTTCGACTTATCTCTCTAAATTAATGTGTTGCTTCCCACTAAAAGCAATCCATCTTCCCAATTATCACCCAACTAGGGTTTATAATGTATTTTGGATCTGAAATATGGAATAAAATATTCGGAAGACTGTTCTTTCCAGATTCAATGAACCTGGACGCTTTCCTGGCATATCACCCTTAGGTCAGCTGAGTTTACCAGGTTTACAGCTGAGAGGCAAAGAAAAATACACACATTGACAACGAAATATGGGATTATTAAAAGAACAAGGTTTCAACTAATATTACTTTATTTGCATTTATGTTTATTAACTACTACCAATCTTTAATTGCTGTTTTTCAATTCCACGAACGAGTCTTAGCTTTGATCATTTTTTTATTGGTTCTATTGTAAAACAAAGATTCATGATGTTTGACAGAACCACGTTCATGCCAGATAGTTATTTGAAAGAGATCAGTGTATGTAGATACAACCAAATTAGTTGGATTAGGAGAGGATTAAGAACATTAAACTAAGTAAGTAGTGCAGTGATCATATCAAACTCCAGTTATTGTACTGAATCTTCAACTTGCATTTGATTAGTCCTTAATACTCTTATTTAGTAGCAATCATGGGTTATTCACTCGAGGAAGATTTATCTTTTTTTGTGATTATGAAATAATAACTTGGTTAAGTAGTTTTAATCCAGTAATTCACATTACTTTCTTGCTTTGCAAGAAAGAAAAACATTCATTAGGAATTCACATTTGTCTCATTTGAGAAGATTAGGATTTTACATGAAAAAGGGAAGAAGGATGTTTTTTTATGACCCGGGTTTATTACCGAGGTGGCTAACATTACCCCAGAGTCATGCATCTCCTTAAAATCAGAACGTTCTTAGTGGGAATTGAGGGAAGAATGATGTTTGTCATGTCTTTCTCATATTGTTTTTTCTTGCCCCATGGATTTTTCTTGCTTATTTGAATGCTTGAGTACGTATTTGGCTGAGTATAAATATGAAAACTTAACTCATACCAAAGATGTCATGACTTGTAGGGTTATGATCTGATTTTTCCACATGGTTAATGCAACTTTCGCGTTGGCTTTGCATCAATGAAAACATTCTCACTTCTTTTTAAATATGAAAATTTATCTTTTGAAACTAATCCGCCTTTCATTTTGTAGAACAGATTTTAAAAACTGAAAGGGTTTTTTACTATCAATGAGTATTTTGTTCCTCAACTATATAAAAATGTATAAACAGGTAAGTCTTTCAGTTAACATCATATTGAAGGTCTAATCTGATATGATGTAAGTGATATCAAAGGCTAATTAATGCATGTAGGATTGTTTCATTTTCATACCTAACATATTAAAGGTGTCGGTCGAAACTTCATTTGTTCAGCTAACTTCATTTCATTACTCACTAACTGCCAAAACTATGCATTCATTTGTTTTATTCTCTTGTTTTTGATAGGGGTGGTAAAGGTGGCCATTCTTGTTTACTTCGAAGATGGTTAATGGAAGGAATGACGAGTAAATCAGGGATGAGCCAGGGGTAATTCCGTACTCTTACAAAGTCAAAGAGCCTCCAAAGCAGGGTCTCTTTACTGAATTCAAGTCCATTGTCAAGGAAACATTTTTCCCGGATGATCCTTTGCGTTCTTTCAAGGATGTATCAACTTCGAGAAAGTTTGTTCTTGGCTTGAGATCTGTTTTCCCTTTTCTAGATTGGGCAAGGGGTTACAATCTCACCAAGTTCAAAGGCGATTTCATAGCTCGACTTACCATTGCAAGTCTTTGTATTCCTCAGGTACGATAATGCTTAAAAATGCACTATTTGTTATTTCTGCAAAAAATGTCTGTTTAATCTGAATTATTATTATTTTTTTTTCTCAGGATATTGGATATGCAAAGCTTGCAAACCTTCCTGTGTAATATGGCCTTTGTAAGAAATTTCAGAAACAGATGATTTAAGATTATATATGAGATTTAGAGAGATTCTTACAAAAAAAATCGGTTAATGGTGGTTGCAGACAGCAGTTTTGTTCCTCCTTTGGTTTATGCATTCATGGGAAGCTCAAGAGATATTGCCATTGGTCCAGTTGCTGTTGTGTCTCTACTTCTTGGAACCTTGCTGCAAAAGGAGATTGATCCAGTTAAAGACAAAGCCAACTACCTTAGTCTTGCATTTACAGCTACATTCTTTGCGGGAATCACCCAAGCAACACTTGGTTTCTTTAGGTAAGCTCTTCTTATTGAACCAATTCAAACCCTTTTTGAAATCTAATTTTTTTTTTTTCCTTCTGAATCCAGGTTGGGTTTCTTGATTGACTTTCTTTCTCATGCTGCCATTGTTGGCTTCATGGCAGGAGCTGCATTACTATTGCACTCCAACAGGTCTTTTTGGTATAAAGGTTTTTACAAAAAAGACGGATATAGTTCATGTCCTGAAATCAGTATTTCATAATGCCCATCATGGGGTAAGATTTTTTGTCTTTATATTTGAAACAAATATTGAGCCGGTTCTAATGATAGTTTTGATTTTTTTGAATTATTCTTGGCAGTGGAATTGGGAGACGATACTAATAGGTGTATCGTTCTTGGCTTTTCTTCTTCTCGCCAAGTTCATTGTAAGATTTGGTTTCTTTCTTTTTAGTAAGCTTTATCTGTTTTTTTTTCTTTTTCTCATGGCGGTGCGGTGGTTATTCAGGGAAAGAAGAACAAGAAACTCTTTTGGGTTCCGGCAATTGCCCCTTTGATTTCAGTTATCATATCGACAGCTTGTGTTTATGGTTTTCGTGCGGATAAGAAAGGTGTCCAAATTGTGAGTAATCTCTAAATTGAATGCAATTATTAACCAACAAAAGGAAAACTATTAGTAACAAGCTGTCATCTTTTGTTAGGTGGGTCATATCCCACAGGGCATCAATCCTTCATCTGTCCAGAAAATCTTCTTCTCTGGCAAACATTTATTTGTGGGTTTCAGGATTGGTGTTATTGCAGGGTTGATCGAGCGTTGTCTATTGTTGGTTGAAAGATGTATAGTGTTCTTGACAAATTTGTTATTGTGGTTGGTTTATAGGAAGCTGTTTCGATTGCTAGAACATTTGCAGCAATGAAGGACTACCATATTGATGGGAACAAAGAAATGGTAGCGTTAGGAACCATGAACATCATCGGCTCGATGTCATCTTGCTACGTGACAACAGGTATTATTATCTGAGGATATATAAGATCGATCATTAATAAAACTAAAATAATATTCTACTTATTCGTCACATTTCAATTGATCTTTTCTTTTTAATTTCGTTTGGCAGGATCGTTTTCGAGATCGGCTGTGAATTACTACGCGGGATGCCATACAGCAGTGTCGAATATTGTGATGTCGATGGTGGTTATGTTGACTTTGGAAGTGATAACACCTCTTTTTAAGTACACCCCGAACGCAATTCTAGCGTCCATCATTATTAATGCCGTGCTTGGATTAATAGACATCGATGCAATTAAACTTATTTGGAAAATCGATAAGTTCGACTTCCTTGCCTGCATGGGAGCTTTCTTTGGTGTCGTCTTCATTTCTGTTGAGATTGGCTTCTTAATTTCTGTAAGTTTTTGATCAAATGTTTTTTGTTTGAAGTGCGAATTTTAATATGCAGAAAAATCTATCTACAGGTATGCATATCGTTTGCGAAAATTCTTTTATAAGTGACTAGGCCTCGGATTGCTTTGCTGGGGAATATTCCGAGAACTTCGGTATACAGAAATGTATTGCAGTATCCAGATGCATCTAGGATTCCGGGGCTGTTGATTGTTAGGGTTGATTCCGGGATCTATTTTTCAAATGCTAACTATATCTGTGAGAGGTATATTCGGGTAGTATTGTTTTTTGTTTGTTTTCTTATCTCATAATATAAACATTGGGAGTTCATAATTTTGTCTAGGACTTTGAGGTGGCTAACTGAGGAGGAAGAACTGATTAAAGATAAGGACCAGAGAATTCAATATGTGATAATCGAGATGTCGCGTAAGAGCTGCTGCTGTTCTTTGCGTTATACCCTAAAGAAAACATTTGTTGTTTCGGGAATTGATGTTTGTTTTGTTTTGTTGTAGCTGTTACCGACATAGATACTAGTGGCATTCACGGATTGGAAGCGTGGTTCGCGTTACACCAGTCTCTGCATAAAAAAGAAATCAAGGTAATTAGGGCCTTAGTTTGATGAATCCAAAAATAACCCTTTATTCAATCAATCTCTTCATCCTTCAAATCATCAACCAAAATATTAAATTACCCCAAAAAAACCTAATTTTTACATCAAACAATGTATTTTTTCTTCTAAAACCAAGTTTATTTCCAAATAACACTATACTATCAAACAAGCTAACCCATTAAGATAATTCAAATGACAAGAGTGGTTACATACACTTATGATTGATTGTTTGTTTGTGTTGAATTGAAACAAAAACAACAGCTTGCTGTAGCAAATCCTGGACCTGTTGTGACAGAGAAGCTGCATTTGTCAAAATTTGTAGAGTTGATTGGGGAGGAGAACATGTTTCTCACTGTCGCAGATGCCGTTCGCAGGTGTGTTCCCCTCGCAGGACCATGAAAAGTGTTGAAAATTGAATTCGGGTGTTGGTATTATTGATTGTTCATTTGCCTTGTTTGTTTCCCTATACGCGGTTGTTGTGATAGATGACTGAAAAAAGTGCATTTTTGTGTTTCCGCGACTACATCCAAAGAAGCCTTACTTGAAAACCGCAATGCATTGGAAGAGAAGCAAACAAAGTTGCCCATTTTATTTTATTTCATTGCTAAGATTGGATCCTTTGGTCATTTTTCCTTCCCCTTAGCTCTTTGCTTCTTGTACTTGTATCAAATGGATATGCTAATTAATCTCTAATTTACTTAATGTTCAGGAAAAGATAAGTTAGCATCATTGAAGAATTCAAATATCCAAGTTTATCATATTAACAATAAATATTGACTCATTAAAGTAGCTTAAGACTCAAGTAAATAGAGGATTGCTAAACTTTAATCAAGAGGTCTGCTTGTTACTTGTTAGGGATGATGCTAATTTTCTAATTTAAGAGGAAAAAACACAGTTTTAGTATTATAAACACAGATTGTGGAAAGCATAATTTTAATTTAATTAAATTTATTTCTTTTTTTTTAACAAATAATAAATTTTATAAACATTGCAGAGAAAACTTCAAAAGATTTTGTTCAATGTTTTTACATCAAACTAAATACATGATAATGTACTCAATTTTGATAGTTACTTTTTTTTTTAATCTGTTTATAGTTATCTTATTTTTATTATTGTTTTGTCAAAAAATAAAATATGTGGTACAAAAATTGATCACCTATTTTGTTTTTTTGTATACTATGATCTAAAAGTTTATTAAAAAGTCCCTTTTTTTACTAAAGAAATTAAATGAAATCACATTTTACTTTTTTTATTAATTTTAAAAAAAAATAATTATATTATCATCTTGAAACAATATTAATTTTCAAATAATGTTACATAAAAGAAAGTTAATAAAATAATAAAACAGTAGCAATGTTAACTTATTAATAACTTTGTATCATATTTTTTTTCAACATAGGAGAGAAAGTAAAAAATTAGAAACTCGCAAACGTTAACAAACTAGAATGGGAATATCCTGGTTTTGTTTCTTCTAAATTAAGTTTGGTTTCTTCTCAATTTTAAAAAATTCTCTTTCATCTTAAAGCAGTAATTATGATTTAGATATTCAAACTCGCAAGCTCCAACAAGACTCCAACAACAATGATAAGAATTAAAATGAGAATATCCAAGTATGGAGTTGGTATGAAAAGAAAATCCGATTTTAATAAGATGAGATATAAATTATACTAGGTAAGATTTTTTCAATCTATGTAACAATTATACTAATGGACTCAGATAAATTATGCAATAGATATTTTATATTATAATTTTAAAAGACATCATTTCAATTTAAAATTAATAATAAAAATTACATATTTCTAAATGACATTTAATAAATAGTCAATTAAATTGATAAATATTATAAACTAATAGTAAAATAGAAAACAATCACATAATTAAATAATAAAAATAAATATATATATATATATATAAAATAAAACTATATTATTTTATTAAATAAAGTAAATATGTCAGAATTTATAATACATAAATATATATTTTATCTCATTTTAAATGCATTTATAATATTCATTCCCTATTTATCAAATTCACATTTAAAAAAAACAAAAATATAGTAAAATAAAGAGAAAATCACATTAGAAGATAATAGTAAAATCGATAAAAAAAAAATTATAATCACCTACATAAAAATTATATTATTTTATTGAAAAAGTTAAGAATATTGAAATTTAAAATTAATAAACATGTATTTTACCTCATTTTCTTTTGTCTAATATTCTAATTTATCTTTTCAAACTATACTCTCTATATATATCAAACTTAGTGTTAAAATACTTAGAATAATTTTTCCACCCTATTAGAAATAGCCTTTTTAGTGTTAACTGAACGTAAAACATTAACTTTTGTGCAACGTCGAATTATTAGAAGTTTTAATGTTAATTGAACGTAAAGTAATGACTTTTATGCCACGTTGAAAAGACCTTTTTGTTTTCACAAATAATTTTGATGCTCATAAAGAGATAAATTGTAAATTAAAAAAACAAATGTAAGTATAAGAGTTCTTTACCTTACCAAATATAAATTGACACTTACTCTATCAGTTAGAATCAGCATTTAATCATTCACATATAATATCATATCTTAATTTTTTTTTAGAATACTTATTAATAACATTGTCAATTTAAACCACAATTCCCTTCATCCTTAAAATTCACATATTTTTCAAGGATAGATCAATTTTCTTAATATTGTGTGTTGAGAAAATATATTAAGTAAATGAAGACAAATAATTAAAACAATACATGTTTTATTTATTAAAATGAGATTAGTAGAATAAATAGTTAATAACTTACACGTCTTATCCACAAAGAATCTAATAAAATAAGTCTATTAATGTAGCAAGGATCCTCTTCCCTGCTGCGAGAGCAAAATATATTATTAAGAAAAGCAACACTTGGCTTCTTTAGATAAGCTCTTCTTATAGAACCAAACCAAACCTTTTGAATTTGTTTTTTTTACTTCTGAATCTAGGTTGGGTTTCTTGACTGACTTTCTTTCTGATGATGCCATTGTTGGCTTTCATGGAGGGAGCTTTAATTACTATTGCACTCCAACAGCTGAAAGGTGTTATTGATATAAAGAATTTTACAAAGAATATTTCCTAATGCCCATCATGGGGTCAGATTTTTTTGTCTTTATATTTGAAACAAATATTGAGCCGGTTCTAATGAATGATGTATAGTGTTCTTGACAAGATTTGTTATTGTGACTGGTTTATAGGAAGTTGTTTCAATTGCTAGAACATTTGCAGCAATGAAGGAATGATTTTAATAATTAATGGACACATGGAAAGTAAAATAAGGTTTGAAAAATAAAGTTTGAATATATAATAAGTGTGATAGCTAGATACATGTACTAGGAATGATTTTAATAATTAAATATCTCTTTCACTTGACCATATTTGGACATAACTTGAACAAATTGTTGAAGAGAGCATATGGGTAGATGGAATTGACCAAACTTTTTCCTTCATTTGGACCTGGCTTTAATGAAGGGCCGAACTCCGTACTTGGATAGTATTTGAGGAAGAGGATCGCATCAGAGGAGGAGAAAAAACAAGAGGAACAGAAGAACGTCTACCCGAACTTCCGGCATTTTTGAAGAATTCAGTTCTTCCTTTTCGGGTCTGCCTCCTTTCTTCATTCAGGTGAGTCGCCAATCTAATGTAGCTTGTTACAACTTGATTGAGGCATCGGTTCTGTACACAGATGCCATTTACTTATTGAAAGTTCGATTAAATGCATTAGTTGATTACCTGTTGCAATGAATGAATATACTGTATTGGTTAAACATTATCTGTTAGATGCATTGATTAAGAATAGATTGGATTTAGATTAGGATTAGAGTGCTTTCTGTTTTAGGATTCCAGTCCACGTCTGCTGAAATTGAGAAATCGAAGTATTCGACAAAAGAAAGAAAGTACAGACTGTTTTCTTCAGTCGTTCTTTAAGGTGTTCTTTGATTGTGTGAGTAGTGTAAGCGTAGCTCCAAAGTGCAGAAGAGTTCCAGGCGACGAGACGAACCGTCGCGACTGGGAAATTCCCGATCCAGAGGTAGAAGAGGTACAGGACGACGCCCGTTCAAATACCCTGAGATTTGGGGAAATAATCTTGATTCTGTTCTTCGATGGTTGAGGAATCGAAAAGGCGGCGATGAAGATGAACAACTCCGTGGAGATGCGTCGTATTGGGCACTCAGGTGACGCGTTGCTTCAGAGGTTGTTGTTGCCGGAAATCGCCATCGCCGGAGGAGTCGCCGGAGACGGGCGGAGAGCCGGCAGACTTTTTCTTTCTTTAATTCTGTTATATTCATTTCCTCCAATTTCTGTCGAAGTTGCAAAGAGGCCCCCTGGGCCTCTTTTATTTTTAAAATAACCTGAAAACTTTAATTTCGAATTAATTTATTAATTCGAAATTAAAGTAGTCCCTGAACACCTTCCCTCCTTTCAATTGGGCCCCTGGGTTTTCTTTTCCTTTTATTTTAATTTAAAACTTTAAAAAATAAAATAAATTTAAGATCATGTTTGTTTTCCAGCTTTAACAAACAACTTTAAAATGAGGATTCAAAGATTCAAACCACTTTCAAAATTTCCCAAAAATTAAAAAAAATATTATTTCCTTTAAACATTATTATTATTTTTATAATTTTTGGGACCCGTTTGGAAAAATTTTTATCCTTGAAGTGTCATATTCGGAATTCTATAACTCTGAAAATTCCAAACTCGATTTCTTTACTATTATGTGAAGTTTTTGGAATCTTGAGAATTATTTTTGAAAATGACTCGTTTAAACGTGTTGTATTCGGAGTTTTCTTTAATTTTAAAATTTTAAAAGGGGAAACACTTGGACCTTTGATTAGTTCATTCTCTTCTCTCTTTGTTCAAAAGAATAAACTTCTAATCCTTGATTTGAATTCTCATTTTCATCCCTTACGCTCATTCGTTCTCTCTCGGAAATCATGCTACATGCTTTTTATTGTTATATCCTTGTCAAATACCTCATGAATATGATTAGTCTCTATGCAAAATGATTAAGATTTTCTCATACAAGCAAAAAGAGTTCTGAACTCAGAACGAAAACGTAACAATCTTTCAAACATCAACTGACCAATTACTTAAGAGTAGAGACTGTCTGTAAAGATAGGCATATATGACATAGCGTCGTATGCTCTTTCTTAATACGTAACCAAACACCGAACTCTTAAAACAAATCTCTAATTGTTTTCTTTAGTTTCTTTGGGAAGTAAATTAAAGTGGCGACTCTAAAGTCAATTAGATCGATACATCTACGAGTGTATCGATTTAAAACATGTACGAGACAATTCAAAAGAAATATGTCAATTCAAAAGGCATATGCTAAAAGGAGAAGCGAAACGAAAAACACTCGTACAATACTAATTAATTATACCCACGAAACCTCAATTAATTTACTTTTTTATGATTAACCCTATTATAACGTTCTTGTTATGGTGCTGATATTAACGAATGCAACGACCCAAAGATTAATTAAGGGAGTCATCAATGCTCATGGGAATATCATGGCAATGTTAGGAGATGTAGGATTGGTGGCTATAATTGTTCTCGGTAACTTATAATTAACATTTGAAAACAATGTTTGTATGAAAATTAAATTTAATTAGACATATTTGAGTGACAAATATCTCCTAGGATTGGCATAATATTCTAATTCATGGTGTTTATTTGGGTGCATCATTTGGTAAAAAAATAAAAATCTAATGAAACTTAGATAAAGTTTCTTTCAACAAAACGGGAACTTCATTATGCAAAATCAACTCTCATCGAGTCAAGGGTCGTCTTCTACAGAAACTGCAAAGATATTTACCGCCCATGAGTTAGAGGTAGGACCGAACTATACAACAAATCTAATATCCTCGGAGAAGACAATTTTGACACCGTTTATAAAGGAGTTCTACCAAATAAGATAATTGTTGTTGTCTAGGTGTCGAAAAATAAGCAAAAGGCCACGTTGAACAATTCATCCCGGCGAGAAGAAGGGTCAAGTTGAAGAATTCATAAACGAGGTCATTATTTTATCACAAGTCAATCACCGACACATGGTCAAACTAATAGATGTTGTTTGGAGACCGAAGAGTCCTTATTAGTTTACGAGTAAATTTTAAACGTAACTTTATACGATCACATACATCCTAAAAACGATAAGACTAGTTCTCACCTCATGTTTTATTGGGAAACTCGTTTGAGAATAGCCTTGGAAATTGTCAATGGTATATACTATCTATATTCGTCGGTTTCCATTCCCATCATTCATAGAGATATAAAGTTTGTAAACATCCTCTTTGATGAAAATTATGCAGAAAAAGTCTATGATTTTGGTGCATCGAGATTGATATACATTGATACAACGATTTTATCGACAGTGGTGAAAGGCACTCTCGTATACATAGACCCCGAGTACTAGTAAACAAGTAATTAACCGACAAGAGTGATGTGTAAAGTTTTGGTGTAATTCTAGCAGAATTACTCACCGGTAAGAGCGTCATTCGGTTTGATTACGATGCTTTAAAGGATAAGAATTTAACAACATATTTTTTCTCTACGTTGAAAAATAACCGATTGGCTGAAATTTTAGAAGATAACATACTCAAGCAAGAAAGCTTCGATCGGGTCAAAAAAGTAGTCAATATAACAAAGATGTGCTTGATGGTGAGGAGAGATGGTCGTCCTTCAATGAAAGAGGTGGTAATAGAGCTCAGAGGCTTGAAATTAATAGGAAAACACCCTTGCATGGAAGACAACACTGGGGAGACCGTATATTTGATTGACACGTTGGAAAAATTAAATTCATTCGCATTTGGGAAAACTAGTTAATTCGCATTTGGGGAGTCAAACGACCGACATAGAGATGTGATACCATGATACACAAGAATAAATAGGGTATCCAATAAGTATAGAGAAGTAATCCAGACTATTAGTTGTTAGAATTTGTCTAAGTTCCAAGTGCATATAATGTTTAACACATGTTTTTTTTAATTAAAAACGACATCTGCTAAACATTGTGCACTTCAAACTGAGACAAATTCTAACAATTAAGAACCCAAATTACCTTCACGGACTTGTTGGATTCTTCTTATGTATCATGTTAGTCCATCTCTATGTCGGTCGCTTGTCTCCCCAAATGCGAATGAACTTGTCTCCTCAAATGCAGATGAGTTTGATGTTTCTAATGTGTCAATCAAACATACGGTCTCCAAGTATTGTCTTCTATACAAGGATGTTTCTTGTTAATTTCAAGCCTTCAAGCTCCATTGTCACCTCTTTCATTGAAGGACGATCCTCTCCCCTCACCATCAAACACATCTTTGTTATATTGGCTACTTCCTTGATCCGATCAAAGTTTTTTGTTTGAGTACGTTATCTTCTAAAATTTTAGCCAATATGTTATCTTTCAATACAGAGACAAAATATGTTGCTAAATTCTTATCCTTCAAATCATCGCAATCAAGCTGAAGGACGATCCTACTAGTGAGTAATTATGCTAGAATTACACCAAAACTATACTCATCGCTCTTATCAATCAATTGACTTGATTGCAAGTACTTAGGGTTTAGGTATATGAGCGTGTCTTGCACCACTGTCGATAAAACCATTGTATCAATGGATACCAATCTTGATGTACCAAAATCAGAGACATTGACTGCATAATTTTCATCAAGGATGATGTTTTCATACTTTATATTTTATGAATGATGGGAATGGAAGTCGACGAATGTAGATAGGATATAGCATTGGCGATTTCCGAGGTTATTCTCTAGCGAGTTTCCCAAGAAGACATGAAGTGAGAACTGGTCTTATCATTTTTATGATGTATGTGATCGTATAACGTTATGTTTGAGATTTACTCGTAAACTAATAAGGGCACTTCGGTCTCCAAACAACATCTAGTAGTTTGACTATGTGTCGGTGATTGACTTGCGATAAAATAATGATCTCGTTTATGAATTCTTCGACTTGACCATTCTTCTCACCGGGGATGAATTGTTCAGTGTGGTCTTTTTACATGTTTTTTGAAACCTTGACAACAAAAACTATTTTATTTGGAAGAACTTTTTTTTATAAATAGTGTCAAAACCGTCTTTTCCGAGGATATTAGTTTTATTGTATAATTTAGTTGCCACCTCTAACTCATGGGCGGTAAATATCTTGCAAATTTCTGTAAAAGACGATACTTGACACAATGAGCATTGATTTCGCATCATGAAGCCCCCGTTTCGTTGAAAGAAACTTTGTTTGATTTTCATTAGATTTTTTTTAAATGATACACCTAAATAAAACTACGAATAAGAATATTAAGCCCATCCCAATATTTGCATGCCACTCAAACATGTCTAATTAAATTTAATTTTGAAACAAATATTGTTTTTAAATTTAATTATAACTTATCGAGAAGAACTATAGCCACCAATGGGAAAGCCCTTGAACAACCAGTCCCACCTTTCTTGTCATTGCCATGATATCCCAAGAACACTGATGACTTCTCTTTTCATTCTTACAGATTTCTCATAGTCATTAATCTTTAGGTCGTTGCATTCGTTAATATTTGCACCATAACAAGAACGTTACAATAGGGTTAATCATAAAAAAAAGTAATTTAATTGAGGTTTTGTGGGTATAATTAATTAGTTAGTACCTTAACAACCCTGTCAGGGTTCTCATTGTATCTATCGAGGCATTTGCACATATAGTCTACCCCATTTTGAACTTCCAAACATTAAGTGTTTTGATTGCAAGTATATGCAGGGCCGGCCTAGGGGCAAGCCCGGCAAGCCCATGTGCTAGGGCAGACTCACCCCTGGGCAGCCCAATTCTTATTAAAAAAAAGTTTACTGTAATATTTTTTACTTTTTCTTTCCTTTTTAAACGGTAACTTTTTTTTTACCTTTTCTTTTTCTTTATATTTTTCTCTTTCTATAATCTTATTATTATATTTTCAAGCATCACCATCTCAATTTAATTATTTTATACTATTCTTTTTAAATTTCTTAATTTAATATATTTTCTTTTAAATTTTATAATCTACTTAAATTAATATATATTCTTATAAATTATATAAACTTCTTATACTTATAAATTCTACATAATATACTTTAACTTTATTAAAATTTTTCTAATTTTTGAATTATTTCTCAAATTTTTTAAGGTCATTTTTTTAATTATATTTTAATTTATATACTTAAATATTTTATTATAACTATACTGATTTTTTTGAATTAGGTATTTAGTAAATTAGTAATTAATATGTTATTGTGAATACTTAATGCTTATGATAGATTTTAGTTATTTAGTATCAATTCAAGGAAATTAGAAATTTAGTTTTAAAATATTTAATCTCTGTTACTTAGAAAACTAGTAATTAATATGATAGTTATTAGATTATAAGTTTATAAATTAGGATTTAAAATTATGTTATATATAAATAATGTCATAACATGTTTGTTGAATTACTATTTGTTAATTTTTATAAAAAATTAATTATTATAATATATGTATTTTTTTTAGTTATAATGAAGAATATAAATCAAAATAGAGTAAGATTTCGTCCATTTCAAAAACAAACTTCTAGATATTATACTAGAAGAATCAAACGACGAAATGATGCAATGACAAAGTCATTGGTGCGCTCGACTCCTAAATTATTCAATGCAAAAAATTAAAGTTATATCCCTTCGAGTTCGAGTCTTAGAGATGAAGACATAAGTGATAGAGAAAATGACACTATTAGAGATAAAGAAATAAGTGATGAAAAAAATAATGTCATTAGAGATGAATGTGATAATGAAGAAGATGATACTTTTCAATATGAGGTTTTGAACCACCTACAAAGGAGAATATTAGAGATCAATGTATCAAGGAAAAAAATGAATATCAAAGTGTTAATGAAGAAAATGAGAAATAAGAAAAATGTATTGATGGAGAAAATGATGAGGAAGAGGAAGTTGTTAACGAGGATTACGAGGATAAATGTGTTATTAAAGATGTGAACTACGATCCAGAAATATGAGGAAGTATTAACGACAAAATGAAGATAATTTTAGTTGTTCGAGATCCAATTAAGATCATAAAAGAAAATGATGTGTTTCCAAACGAAATTGTTTGAGGTATATACTTTTCATCTTCTCTTTATTTAAAACAAAAATTTTGTATTTATGAGTTAAAAAATTTTCTTGAGATGCTTGCTTGAAAAATGGTAGACGCTTCTATCCACAATAAAAGCGTAACCACAATGAATAAAGCCGACCACCTTGGAATGATTGTAAAAATTGAGAACTTTATTTCTCAAAGACTGTATTTTGAATATCGAGACTTGACAACACCCTAAATCATCACACCTTCTGTCTTGAAAGTTAGAGGTTGGCATAATAGGATAGTAGGACGTACAGACGGTGAAAAACGTCATGCCATTATTTTGGTTCTCCATTTGACCATATGTATCGTATCCCAAAACTGTGAACTTGTTTTTTATAGTTGACACAACGAATGAACCTATGGTCCACCGATCATTTATTCGGATGGATTGAAGTTTCCCAGACTCATTATAACAGTCTTCTTCAATGTTGTTCATTAAAATTTTGACATGTCTAGTAGAAACATTGATTTGGCTGATTTGGAATGTTGGATGAGTGGTTACTTCTTCTTCAGTCCACCAATATAATTCGCCATTGTCCTTACATGTCAAATGAAAGCTTTGACCATGGTAGGTGTCGTTAGCTAAATAACATGCTTCAGTGGTACCAAACGGGTAATAAATTGATATTTCCCCACATGTTCTGTTGTAGAACTGGCTCTTAGCAACAACTAATTCGCAATCATACAACTGTATGAAAAATATAACCATTAACAATTAATTGGTAGCTTCCTTAGCATATTTAAATGTTTCTTATAAAAGTGATTCGATGATCGATCTTTTTTTGTAACCACATAAATAAGCATGGAAAAAACTCATTAAGAAGAACGAACATACACGATAAAAATTAGGCAAGCTTTGTATCCTTTTTTCACCGCTGGAACCCTCATAAAACCCCTTTTGGTTCCATGGAAGCTCGAAGTTCGAGAATTCAACATCGGTTTGCATGCCAGGATTCTTTTTTATAATAAAACATTGTTTTAAAAGACTTTAAATAATTTATGACAACTTATGAAATTTAATTAAAAAAATTAATTTTGAGTTCAAATTATAATAATATGGGGATTTGCAATAATCAAATTATAATTTGATTTTTTAGAAATTCGTTGTTTAAATTAATCAAAACTAATTAATTTAAATATTATTTATTTGAAAACAGAGTCGTCAATTAATTTTTGAAAATCAATAAACTGACATACGTGTATAAAAGTATTTTTAGTCAGAGTTTTTTTTAATTCTTAGTTTGATGATAACCGTGAAAGATTTTTGTGATTCATCCCCTATACTCATTTAAAACGGTCTCTACTTTATAAATTTGGTTTTTGAAAATCGGTTGTATAACGTTTTATTATAACCGATTATCCTTCTGATCCTAGACATGCGTATGTTTTAGTGTTATTTACAGAATTATAACAACAATTATTTAAATGTTGGTACATGTTACTAATGATGACTAGAGAGGAAAATACCTGAAGAACATCAGTTTAAAAAGACATTAGGGTTTAAAAATAAATCCTAAACAAGCCTTTGTCAAAACATTTTTTTGTGGAAATATCTAAAAAATTTGAAATTATTTTATAATTTTTCGGGATTTTTAGAAAATGATTTGAAGTTCTAAAATTACAAAAATAATTTTTTAATTTGAAAATGGGAACCAAACAAGCCTTATGACCGGTGTCTTAGGTCATGGGTTCATTTTATCGGTCGGGGGCTAAGAGCCCTCGGTCCTAGGTCGAAGACCCCTTAGTCCGGGTTCGGGATCCTCAGTCGGGGTGCGGGAGTCCCTCAGTTGGGGGTGCTAAGGGTTCTCGTTCAGACGCCTCAGTCATATGTGGAAGTCATTAGTCCTAGGTTCGGGATATCTCGGTCGGTGTGAAACTCATCGGTCCTAGGTTTGACTTCTCGGTCTTAGATGAAAGTCATCGGTCTTGGGTTTAGGAGTTTTTGGTCCGGTGTGAGACTCCTCAATCTTAGGTCTGACTTTTCTGTTAGATGTAAAAATCTTCGGTCGGACCACTTAGTCCTAAATGAAGAACATTGGTCGGACCTTTCAGTCCTCGATGAAGAACATCGGTCAGACCTCTCAGTTCTAGTTGAAAAGCTTTGGTCGGACATATTGGTCATATGTTAGATTTCTCAGTCCTGGCCGAAGATCTTCGGTTGGATCTCTTAGTTCTTGGTCAGATTTGTTAGTCCTTAAGAACATCAAAATTGCAGGTTTTAACAATTTTGATGGAGGCTTAGATTCTTTGATCCAAGGGCCTTGGTAGCTTCACAAAACTCCTATGAACATTTAAAACATCATCTCAAATTAGCAATCGACATGGGTGATGATTAATTCATTCAAAACAGTTTATGGCCAAATATCAAGTTTTTGGTTTTAAAGTTGTTTTGAAGTGTAAAGAGCTTTCCAACAGACTCCTTATATTTCATATACATGATTGATACCAAAATATGAACATTGATTGTTCATTTGAATCAATTCAAGAACTCAAGATTTTCATTTATTTTATAAATTTTGATTTTGCTCAAACATGATCGGGATGGATCAAACATGATCCAAGTAGTTGTCCAACATCATTAAAAACATGATGGGAAGCCTTTTAAGTTGTTATTCTTGAGGATTAACTCAAGAATATAAATCATGATTTTTGGATTTTTCAATTTCAAATTTGAGTTTTTCTTTTTAAGACCGATTGATCGGTTTTGGATTTCACAAAAAGCTCATAAATGATACTAAGATCGATTTCCAATCATTAAATTCAAGAACCAGAAAGCACACAAACTAATGAAAACTGAAATATAAAAATTTCAATTTAAAACTGGAAGTATGAATTTAAGGATGATTTAAAGCTTAACAAGTGTTGGAGAACACTCCTTAGACCTTAATGTAGTTTTGGGGATCCTTAGATTCAAGCCTTAAGGCCTTACATAGAATTTCGAAAAATCCAGCAAGTTTGAGCTTTAATGACGGATTTTCTGAAAATTTAGATTGGAAGTTGGAGACTTGATCTCTTGGTTTTTTTATTATAATAATTTTATATAAATATATAAAAATGTTATAAATATATGGAATAGATGAGAGATAATGAATAAAATGATTAGAGAGAAATTAAACTAATGAGAGATAATGAATAAAATGATTAGAAATTAATGAAATAGATAAGAGAAAATGAATAAAAAAATATTTAAAAATGATTAGAGAGAAAAACTCTGAGATTAAGGAGGGAGATAGAGAGAAAATTGAGTTTGCGAGACAGCTTGTAAACGCTAAATCAACCAAACTCCGTCGTCCATTAATTTAAAAAATACATAAGAAGTGAGTCAGAAGAAGCCTGATGAGGAATCCCGGGTTCTTTTCACTCCTAATTTGTTTATACAAACTCTAGGAATTCCCGGTTCTTTTCACTCCTAATTTGTTTGATACAAACTCTAACCCATTTTCGTATTGCCACCCATGAATAAATTTGAAATAAATTTTACATTCCACAAAACAAGGGAAGTAAAATGTTACTAAACTCATGAAGTCATCATAAGTTGGAGGAAGATCCTTTTTCGTAAACAGTTTAATAACGTAAGCCATATCGGAACAGCCATGAAGACATTCTCAGCGTTTCACCAAATGCACCCAATCGGGGGTTCGATAAAGATTTATCTGGGTCAAAATCAGAAAAATTAAACTGCCAGATAATATCTTTTTCATTTTCATCTTTAGGGAGGTTTCCCTTATCGTCGTTTTCTCTCATTCCAGCATATGGCAATAATGTATATTTAGGAGCGTTTGATGGTACTTTGATTAGGGTAACTGGAAATTCTGTATCAAATGTCACCACCTTGAACTCCTTAATTATGTTGGTGATTATTGCAATCTCTTCTTTGAAGTTATGGTTCCATACATCAATAACGATGATTCCTTCGTGTTCTTCATTTTCTTGTTGTTGAAAAGAGGTAGACGCCATGTTTGATGGTAATTCTGTACAAGAAAAAGAAGACCGAAATTAACCATTTTCTTGAATTAACGCGATTCATTAATTAGACGGGGAATAATATAAACTAATTAACCTCATAGATTCAATGGTGGGGTTGTAGCCCAGGGTAAGCTTCTACAATTATATATAAATATATATGTATTCTAAATAAATAAGTATTTGTTCAGATGGTTTTGTGGACGGATTTTATTAAGAAGGTTAGGTGATCAAACTCTGAAGGATCTTCTATTAAGTTATATAAATAAATAATATTTATTTTATAAGTAAAATAACTTTTTATATTTCTTACAACAATTTTGTGTTTTTCTTTTTCTTATTTTCATGTGTTTGTTTTAATTCTATATTCCACCAAACTTATACTGAAATTCACTAAATTAAATTTTAATATTTTTTTATTTATAAAATAGTCTTCACTTATATAAAATTTAATTAATTTAACTTAACATATTTTCTTAACCTAATCTTTTTTTTTTATTTATAAAATAGTCTTCACTTATATAGAATTTAATTAATTTAACTTAACATATTTTCTTAACCTAATCTTTCTTTCTTTAGCTATATAATTTTAATTGTGTTTTTTTTATATCGAATGATCTTATTACTTTTTAAATTTTGTATATTTATTTTATTTTAATAGATATATTCGTGAAACTATGTTGACTTATTACACGTAATAATGTAATACATTAAAAAAAATCCTTATAAACTATACAACCCAGGGTAAAAAAAATCTTGAATTCGCCATTGATGTACTAACCTTATTCTCGAAGAAATCACCCACAATAATAAAGCTTAAAGGTCAACAATGACGGTTATTTAAATATATAAATTGATATATTATTTATTCTTTCAAAACGGTTTATAGATAGTAATATTACATAATCGTCGTTTATCGAGTGTCTTTGATAATATATTTCTTATAACAATTTTGTGTTTTTTTTCTTCTTATTTTCATGTGTTTTTCATGTATTTATTTTGTTTCTATATCCCACCAATTTAGACTGAAATTTACTCAATTAAATTTTAATATTTTCTTTATTTACAAAATAGTCTTCACTTATATAAAACCTAATTAATTTAACTTTACATATTTTCTTAATCTTTATCAATACAATGTACTTTTAAGAATATATATTTATCATTTTCAATACTTTTGAACTCATTATTTTGCATTTCCAACGCGAAAAATTAATTTCTTAATTATTATTACTATTTTTCTTTTGTATTATTCTCTTCAAATTATTGTTTTTTTTTTATAGTTTATAACTGATTATTGGTAATAAAATTACAGAGGAATCAATATAATTTATCCCAAGTTTAACATAAAAAATAGTTAAAAAATAAACTAAAACAATTTAATGTTCGTGCCAAAATGATAAAAAAATAAATTAATGTCATAAAAATGGGTGGTTGTATTATTAAATATGATTGTTTATCACATAATTTTTTTAGAATTTTTTCTAAATGATTTGAGAAAAATAAATAAAAATTTATGTGTCAAAATTATTTGAGATTCAAAATTTGTTATTTTCACTTAATAAAGCTAGAACGTACATATGAATAAACTATCAAATTTTAGCAATTCAAGTTTTTTTTTTTAAAATAGATAAAAATGTCGGTCATATTATTTTAACATATTATTTTTATTTTTCTAATTAATTTGTTACGTTTCTAAATGAAATGATATTTTGAAATGTTTTGAACTTATTTTAAAAAATATAAATATTATTTTTTTGGTTTTATGCCTCATAATTAAAAAAAATAAAAAACAGAAAATTGCTCTTTTGATTTTAGAAATGTTTAAACTAATTTAGGGACCCTAGAGGGTCATTTCGGGTCCCGAAATGGGTGGTTTCGGGACAAGAAATGGTCCTTCCTTGTCCCGAAATGGTTGGTTTCGGGATAAGAAATGGTCCTTCCTTGTCCCGAAATGGGTGGTTTTGGGAGTCGAAATGTTGTGTTTCGGGACCCGAAATAGGTGGTTTCGGGACCCTTTCTTGTCCCGAAATGGGTGGTTTTGGGACAAGAAACGGTCATTCCTTGTCCCAAAATGGTTTCGGGTCAAAAAATATTGTGTTTTGGGACAAAAAATATTGTATTTCGGGACCCGAAATGTTGTGTTTCATGACCCAAAATGTTGTGTTTCAAGACCCGAAATAGGTGGTTTCAGGACTCAAAAGAGTGGTTTTAGGACCCGAAAGGGTGGTTTCGGGACCTAAAAGGGTGGTTTATGGACTTATTTCTTACGGTTGCACTTAATTTTTGTAGTCACATTTCTAGTGTTGGAATGACATTTTCCTCCGAAAAACAACTTCTTGAATTCTACACATCATATGCCCACTTAACTAGATTCGACATTACCAAGTTAGGGAGCAAAAATGTAGGTGGTAAGAGGAAATACTTCAGCGTTGGTTGTGCCAAGAGTTTTATGAAAGAATGGAAGGCCAAAAATAAGTTTCATCAGCCTAGACCAATAACGAAGATAGATTGTAAATCAAAGATTAATGTTATTGTTTGAAATGAAGGGGAATATGTGATAACAAATATTTCTCTTGAGCACAACCATACATTAAGCCCTAAGAGAATACGTCATGTTAGATCCTACAAATAATTGACGGAAATGTAAAGAGAAGATTGGATACAAATGATGAAGCTGGAATAACTATGGCCAAAACATTTCAATCACTTGTAGTTGAAGCTGGAGGGTATGAAAACATGTCTTTTGATGAGAAAATATGTAGAAATTACGTTACAGAAGCACGAAGGTTGAGGTTAGGGAGTGGAGATGTTGAAGCACTCACTAATTATTTCTTAAGAATGCAAACCAGGAACTCAAACTTCTTCTACCTTATTGATTTGGACGAGGAATCCCGAATTAAAAACGTGTTTTGGGCAGATGGTAGGTGCAGGGCTGCCTTTGGAGATTTTCATGATGTTATCTCTTTCGATACAACCTATTTGACAAATCGCTATGACATGTCGTTCCCTCCGTTTGTTGGTGTTAATCATCATGGTCAATCTATTTTGCTTGGATGTGGGTTATTGTCAAGTGAAGATTTAAATTCTTTCACTTGGTTGTTTAGAACTTGGTTGGAATGTATGGATGATAGACCTTCAAATGCCATAACCACATACCAATGTCGATCCATGGCGATTGCAATTGAGAAGGTATTTCCTAAAACTCATCATCGATTTTGTTTGTGGCATATAATGAAGAAACTTCCTATAAAACTTGGAAGCCATACTGAATACCATCTAATAAAGAAGAGGCTGAAAAACATAGTATACAACTCCATAAATATTCAACAATGCAAAGAGGATGGAAATAGACTAATTGAAGATTATCAGTTGGAAGATAATGTTTGGTTGAAATCTTTGTATTTGAAAAGATCTAAATGGATACATGTTTATGTGAAAGGAAAATTTTGGGCCGGGATGTCAACATCTCAACGGAGTGAAAGTATGAACGCCTTCTTTAATGACCACGTGCAGTCCAAAACATCCCTCAAACAATTCGTCGAGCAATATGATAGGGCTCTGTTGAGAAATATCGAGAGAGAAAAGAAATTGGATTTCCAATCGTTTAATTCTTTGATACCAACTGTTAGTGGATTTGCCTTTGAAAGGAAATACCAAACCTTCTACACTTCAGATATATTTAGATTGGTTCAAGAAAAAGTTACAGGTTTGATGTTGTTAGGATCTAGGTCGCGGCTGGAGGACCGGGGTTGGGCCGGTTAGCGCGTCTTACTCAAAGGGTGGTGATTAATCTAGTTAAAGATTAATACCGGGGTTTCAATACTACACAAACTGTCACAAACCCTTGAACCAAGTTCAAGCGCGGAAGTGGTTTGTTTCAGGTTGAAGCGGCACACTCTTAGGATAGGCAGAACCGGTTTTGAGTAGGATAGGTTTGGAAGTTGCTGGGTCGGTTTTGTAACTCGGTAATTCGGTTTAGGTAGTGTAGAGTCGGTCAAAGCGGTGTAGGTAGGTTAGTACAGCTCGGTTATAAAGTAGAACTGGCAGAAAGTAAATAACAAGACAGGTTTTTATGGATGTTCGGAGATAAAGCTCCTACGTCACCCCTTCCTCTCGAAACCGCGAGAAGGATATTCACTAAGGAATACAAACACAATCCGATCAAGACTTATTTCCTGCTCGATAACACCCGTACAATTTTAACCGAAATTGTAGAAAATTACACTTCAACTTAGCACTTATGCTTTCTAGAGATAGAACACACTCTTTTCACTTGTAGATTAAATGTTCACTGTGTCCCACTTAAAATCTCTCGTGTCTCATATCTCACATGTCCCACATTTACTCTTCTTCAGTGGCTCCTTTTATAAGTGAAATATGTCAACGGTCATATTTCACTTCCTTGAATTTGATTGGCTGAACAGAGGTTCAGTGATTCAAACCTGGCGGTCTGTTCTTCCAGTGTGTAAGACAAACCTGTTAGGTTTGTCTTTTACTCAGTATGGTGACTGTTGGTTAGACAGTTGTCTGTACTTGGAAGATTTCCTTTCTGATTTATCCTGAAGTAGAAAGATCTTGTAGGACTGTCTTCTGCAGACTATCCTCAGACTTATATGAATATGGCAATGTTCAGTCTGTTTTTTTGGTATCATTCTCAACAGATACCCGAAGTGTCTTTTTATGCTTGTCGGTTGTTTAAGTTAACCGGATGACTTCCGGTTTTTCCATAGCTTCTGATTGACCGACTGTTCAATGATTCTGGCCTTCTGATTTGACCGATCTTGTCTTTCTTGTTCGGTCAGGTTTTTGGTCGGTTTGATTGCTTGACCGGTTGAGTTTCTTAACCGGTTGAGTTCTTTGACCGGTTGAATTCTTTACCTGTTCCGGATGACTTCAAGTTTTTCATAGCTTCAGGTTAACCGTATGACTTCAGGTTTTTCATAGCTTCAGGTTAACCGGATGACTTCAGGTTTTTCATAGCTTCAGGTTAACCGGATGACTTCAGGTTTTTCATAACTTCAGGTTAACCGGATGACTTCAGGTTTTTCATAGCTTCAGGTTAACCGGATGACTTCAGGTTTTTCATAGCTTCAGGTTAACCGGATGACTTCAGGTTTTTCATAGCTTCAGGTTAACCGGATGACTTCAGGTTTTTCATAGCTTCTTCTGGCCGGTTTGATATTCAACCGGTTAGATTTCTTGACCGTTCTTTCGGTTTACAATTCAACCGGTCCTGAACTTGAACCTGTCCGGATTTCTGCACATAGGTTGAACCTGTCCGGATTTTGAACTTCTTGACCGAACCGGTTGACCGAACTCCGGTTGACTTGTCGAGCCGATCTTGCCTATAGGTAAATTTCGGATTTTGCTATTCATTCCCTATTTATCTCATTTTAAATGCATTTATAATATTCATTCCCTATTTATCAAATTCACATTTAAAAAAAAACAAAAATATAGTAAAATAAAGAGAAAATCACATTAGAAGATAATAGTAAAATCGAAAAAAAAATTATAATCACCTACATAAAAATTATATTATTTTATTGAAAAAGTTAAGAATATCGAAATTTAAAATTGATAAAAATATATTTTACCTCATTTTCTTTTGTCTAATATTCTAATTTATCTTTTCAAACTATACTATATATATATCAAACTAAGTGTTAAAATACTTAGAATAATTTTTCCACTTTACTAGAAATAGCCTTTTTAGTGTTAACTGAACGTAAAACATTAACTTTTGTGCAACGTCAAATTATTAGAAGTGCAACGTAATTATTAGAAGTTTTAATGTTAATTGAACGTAAAGTAATGACTTTTATGCGACGTTGAAATGACCTTTTTGTTTTTACAAATGATTTTGATGCTCATAAAGAGATAAATTATAAATTAAAAAAACAAATGGTAAGTATAAGAGTTCTTTACCTTACCAAATATAAATTGACACTTACTCTATAGTTAGAATCAGCATTTAATCATTCACATATAATATCATATCTTAAATATTTTTTAGAATACTTATTAATAACATTGTCAATTTAAACCACAATTCCCTTCATCCTTAAAATTCACATATTTTTCAAGGATAGATCAATTTTCTTAATATTGTGTGTTGAGAAAATATATTAAGTAAATGAAGACAAATAATTAAAACAATACATGTTTTATTTATTTAAATGAGATTAGTAGAATAAATAGTTAATAACTTACACTCTTATCCACAAAGAATCTAATGATTGAAAAATAAGTCTATTAATGTAGCAAGGATCCTCTTCCCTGCTGCGAGAGCAAAATATATTATTAAGAAAAGCAACACTTGGCTTCTTTAGATAAGCTCTTCTTATAGAACCAAACCAAACCTTTTGAATTTGTTTTTTTTACTTCTGAATCTAGGTTGGGTTTCTTGACTGACTTTCTTTCTGATGATGCCATTGTTGGCTTTCATGGAGGGAGCTTTAATTACTATTGCACTCCAACAGCTGAAAGGTGTTATTGATATAAAGAATTTTACAAAGAATATTTCCTAATGCCCATCATGGGGTCAGATTTTTTTGTCTTTATATTTGAAACAAATATTGAGCCGGTTCTAATGAATGATGTATAGTGTTCTTGACAAGATTTGTTATTGTGACTGGTTTATAGGAAGTTGTTTCAATTGCTAGAACATTTGCAGCAATGAAGGAATGATTTTAATAATTAATGGACACATGGAAAGTAAAATAAGGTTTGAAAAATAAAGTTTGAATATATAATAAGTGTGATAGATACATGTACTAGGAATGATTTTAATAATTAAATATCTCTTTCACTTGACCATATTTGGACATAACTTGAACAAATTGTTGAAGAGAGCATATGGGTAGATGGAATTGACCAAACTTTTTCCTTCATTTGGACCTGGCTTTAATGAAGGGCCGAACTCCGTACTTGGATAGTATTTGAGGAAGAGGATCGCATCAGAGGAGGAGAAAAAACAAGAGGAACAGAAGAACGTCTACCCGAACTTCCGGCATTTTTGAAGAATTCAGTTCTTCCTTTTCGGGTCTGCCTCCTTTCTTCATTCAGGTGAGTCGCCAATCTAATGTAGCTTGTTACAACTTGATTGAGGCATCGGTTCTGTACACAGATGCCATTTACTTATTGAAAGTTCGATTAAATGCATTAGTTGATTACCTGTTGCAATGAATGAATATACTGTATTGGTTAAACATTATCTGTTAGATGCATTGATTAAGAATAGATTGGATTTAGATTAGGATTAGAGTGCTTTCTGTTTTAGGATTCCAGTCCACGTCTGCTGAAATTGAGAAATCGAAGTATTCGACAAAAGAAAGAAAGTACAGACTGTTTTCTTCAGTCGTTCTTTAAGGTGTTCTTTGATTGTGTGAGTAGTGTAAGCGTAGCTCCAAAGTGCAGAAGAGTTCCAGGCGACGAGACGAACCGTCGCGACTGGGAAATTCCCGATCCAGAGGTAGAAGAGGTACAGGACGACGCCCGTTCAAATACCCTGAGATTTGGGGAAATAATCTTGATTCTGTTCTTCGATGGTTGAGGAATCGAATAGGCGGCGATGAAGATGAACAACTCCGTGGAGATGCGTCGTATTGGGCACTCAGGTGACGCGTTGCTTCAGAGGTTGTTGTTGCCGGAAATCGCCATCGCCGGAGGAGTCGCCGGAGACGGGCGGAGAGCCGGCAGACTTTTTCTTTCTTTAATTCTGTTATATTCATTTCCTCCAATTTCTGTCGAAGTTGCAAAGAGGCCCCCTGGGCCTCTTTTATTTTTAAAATAACCTGAAAACTTTAATTTCGAATTAATTTATTAATTCGAAATTAAAGTAGTTCCTGAACTCCTTCCCTCCTTTCAATTGGGCCCCTGGGTTTTCTTTTCCTTTTATTTTAATTTAAAACTTTAAAAAATAAAATAAATTTAAGATCATGTTTGTTTTCCAGCTTTAACAAACAACTTTAAAATGAGGATTCAAAAATCCAAACCACTTATAAAATTTCCCAAAAATTAAAAAAAAATATTATTTCCTTCAAACATTATTATTATTATTTTTAATTTTTGGGACCCGTTTGAAATTTTTTTTATCCTTGAAGTGTCATATTCGGAGTTCTATAACTCTGAAAATTCCAAACTCGATTTCTTTACTATTATGTGAAGTTTTTGGAATCTTGAGAATTATTTTTGAAAATGACTCGTTTAAACGTGTTGTATTCGGAGTTTTCTTTAATTTTAAAATTTTAAAAGGGGAAACACTTGGACCTTTGATTAGTTCATTCTCTTCTCTCTTTGTTCAAAAGAATAAACTTTCAATCCTTGATTTGAATTCTCATTTTCATCCCTTACGCTCATTCGTTCTCTCTCGGAAATCATGCTACATGCTTTTTATTGTTATATCCTTGTCAAATACCTCATGAATAGGATTAGTCTCTATGCAAAATGATTAAGATTTTCTCATACAAGCAAAAAGAGTTCTGAACTCAGAACGAAAACGTAACAATCCTTCAAACATCAACTGACCAATTACTTAAGAGTAGAGACTGTCTGTAAAGATAGGCATATATGACATAGCGTCGTATGCTCTTTCTTAATACGTAACCAAACACCGAACTCTTAAAACAAATCTCTAATTGTTTTCTTTAGTTTCTTTGGGAAGTAAATTAAAGTGGCGACTCTAAAGTCAATTAGATCGATACATCTACGAGTGTATCGATTTAAAACATGTATGAGACAATTCAAAAGAAATATGTCAATTCAAAAGGCATATGCTAAAAGGAGAAGCGAAACGAAAAACACTCGCACAGTACTAATTAATTATACCCACGAAACCTCAATTAATTTACTTTTTTTATGATTAACCCTATTATAACGTTCTTGTTATGGTGCTGATATTAACGAATGCAACGACCCAAAGATTAATTAAGGGAGTCATCAATGCTCATGGGGATATCATGACAATGTTAGGAAATGTAGGATTGGTGGCTATAATTGTTCTCGGTAACTTATAATTAACATTTTAAAACAATGTTTGTATGAAAATTAAATTTAATTAGACATATTTGAGTGACATATATCTCCTGGGATTGGCATAATATTCTAATTCATGGTGTTTATTTGGGTGCATCATTTGGTAAAAAAATAAAAATCTAATGAAACTTAGATAAAGTTTCTTTCAACAAAACGGGGACTTCATTATGCAAAATCAACTTTCATCGAGTCAAGGGTCGTCTTCTACAGAAACTGCAAAGATATTTACCGCCCATGAGTTAGAGGTAGGACTGAACTATACAACAAACCTAATATCCTCGGAGAAGACAATTTTGACACCGTTTATAAAGGAGTTCTACCAAATAAGATAATTGTTGTTGTCTAGGTGTCGAAAAATAAGCAAAAGGCCACGTTGAACAATTCATCCCGGCGAGAAGAAGGGTCAAGTTGAAGAATTCATAAACGAGGTCATTATTTTATCACAAGTCAATCACCGACACATGATCAAACTAATAGATGTTGTTTGGAGACCGAAGAGTCCTTATTAGTTTACGAGTAAATTTTAAACGTAACTTTATACGATCACATACATCCTAAAAACGATAAGACTAGTTCTCACCTCATGTCTTATTGGGAAACTCGTTTGAGAATAGCCTTGGAAATTGTCAATGGTATATACTATCTACATTCGTCGGTTTCCATTCCCATCATTCATAGAGATATAAAGTTTGTAAACATCCTCTTTGATGAAAATTATGCAGAAAAAGTCTATGATTTTGGTGCATCGAGATTGATATACATTGATACAACGATTTTATCGACAGTGGTGAAAGGCACTCTCGTATACATAGACCCCGAGTACTAGTAAACAAGTAATTAACCGACAAGAGTGATGTGTAAAGTTTTGGTGTAATTCTAGCAGAATTACTCACCGGTAAGAGCGTCATTCGGTTTGATTACGATGATTTAAAGGATAAGAATTTAACAACATATTTTCTCTCTACGTTGAAAAATAACCGATTGGCTGAAATTTTAGAAGATAACATACTCAAGCAAGAAAGCTTCGACCGGGTCAAAAAAGTAGTCAATATAACAAAGATGTGCTTGATGGTGAGGAGAGATGGTCGTCCTTCAATGAAAGAGGTGGTAATAGAGCTCAGAGGCTTGAAATTAATAGGAAAACACCCTTGCATGGAAGACAACACTGGGGAGACCGTATATTTGATTGACACGTTGGAAAAATTAAATTCATTCGCATTTGGGAAAACTAGTTAATTCGCATTTGGGGAGTCAAACGACCGACATAGAGATGTGATACCATGATACACAAGAATAAATAGGGTATCCAATAAGTATAGAGAAGTAATCCAGACTATTAGTTGTTAGAATTTGTCTAAGTTCCAAGTGCATATAATGTTTAACACATGTTTTTTTTAATTAAAAACGACATCTGCTAAACATTGTGCACTTCAAACTGAGACAAAATCTAACAATTAAGAACCTGAATTACCTTCACGGACTTGTTGGATACTTCTTGTGTATCATGTCAGTCCATCTCTATGCCGGTCGCTTGTCTCCCCAAATGCGAATGAACTTGTCTCCCCAAATGCGGATGAGTTTGATGTTTCTAACGTGTCAATCAAACATACGGTCTCCCAGTATTGTCTTCTATACAAGGGTGTTTCTTGTTAATTTCAAGCCTTCAAGCTCCATTGCCACCTTTTTCATTGAAGGACGATCCTCTCCCCTCACCATCAAACACATCTTTGTTATATTGGATACTTCCTTGATCCTATCAAAGTTTTTTGTTTGAGTATGTTATCTTCTAAAATTTTAGCCAATATGTTATCTTTCAATGCAGAGACAAAATATGTTGCTAAATTCTTATCCTTCAAATCATCGCAATCAAGTTGAAGGACGATCCTACTAGTGAGTAATTATGCTAGAATTACACCAAAACTATACTCATCGCTCTTATCAATCAATTGACTTGATTGCAAGTACTTAGGGTTTAGGTATATGAGTGTGTCTTGCACCACTGTCGATAAAACCATTGTATCAATGGATACCAATCTTGATGTACCAAAATCAGAGACATTGACTGCATAATTTTCATCAAGGATGATGTTTTCATACTTTATATTTTATGAATGATGGGAATGGAAGTCGACGAATGTAGATAGGATATAGCATTGGCGATTTCCGAGGTTATTCTCAAGCGAGTTTCCCAAGAAGACATGAAGTGAGAACTGGTCTTATCATTTTTATGATGTATGTGATCGTATAACGTTATGTTTGAGATTTACTCGTAAACTAATAAGGGCACTTCGGTCTCCAAACAACATCTACTAGTTTGACTATGTGTCGGTGATTGACTTGCGATAAAATAATGACCTCGTTTATGAATTCTTCGACTTGACCATTCTTCTCACCGGGGATGAATTGTTCAGTGTGGTCTTTTTACATGTTTTTTGAAACCTTGACAACAAAAACTATTTTATTTGGAAGAACTTTTTTTATAAACAGTGTCAAAACCGTCTTTTCCGAGGATATTAGTTTTATTGTATAATTTAGTTGATACCTCTAACTCATGGGCAGTAAATATCTTGCAAATTTCTGTAAAAAACGATACTTGACACAATGAGCATTGATTTCGCATCACGAAGCTCCCGTTTCGTTGAAAGAAACTTTGTTTGATTTTCATTAGATTTTTTTTAAATGATACACCTAAATAAAACTACGAATAAGAATATTAAGCCCATCCCAATATTTGCATGCCATTCAAACATGTCTAATTAAATTTAATTTTGAAACAAATATTGTTTTTAAATTTAATTATAACTTATCGAGAAGAACTATAGCCACCAATGGGAAAGCCCTTGAACAACCAGTCCCACCTTTCCTGTCATTGCCATGATATCCCAAGAACACTGATGATTTCCCATTTCATTCTTACAGATTTCTCATAGTCATTAATCTTTAGGTCGTTGCATTCGTTAATATTTGCACCATAACAAGAACGTTATAATAGGGTTAATCATAAAAAAAAGTAATTTAATTGAGGTTTTGTGGGTATAATTAATTAGTTAGTACCTTAACAACTCTGTCAGGGTTCTCATTGTATCTATCGAGGCATTTGCACATATAGTCTACCCCATTTTGAACTTCCAAACATTAAGTGTTTTGATTGCAAGTATATGCAGGGCCGACCTAGGGGCAAGCCCGGCAAGCCCATGTGCTAGGGCAGACCCACCCCTGGGCAGCCCAATTCTTATTAAAAAAAAAGTTTACTGTAATATTTTTTACTTTTTCTTTCCTTTTTAAACGGTAACTTTTTTTTTTACCTTTTCTTTTTCTTTATATTTTTCTCTTTCTATAATCTTATTATTATATTTTCAAGCATCACCATCTCAATTTAATTATTTTATACTATTCTTCTTAAATTTCTTAATTTAATATATTTTCTTTTAAATTTTATAATCTACTTAAATTAATATATATTCTTATAAATTATATAAACTTCTTATACTTATAAATTCTACATAATATACTTTAACTTTATTAAATTTTTTCTAATTTTTGAATTATTTCTCAAATTTTTTAAGGTCATTTTTTTAATTATATTTTAATTTATATACTTAAATATTTTATTATAACTATACTGATTTTTTTTGAATTAGGTATTTAGTAAATTAGTAATTAATATGTTATTGTTAATACTTAATGCTTATGATAGATTTTAGTTATTTAGTATCAATTCAAGAAAATTAGAAATTTAGTTTTAAAATATTTAATCTCTGTTACTTAGAAAACTAGTAATTAATATGATAGTTATTAGATTATAAGTTTATAAATTAGGATTTAAAATTATGTTATATATAAATAATGTCATAACATGTTTGTTGAATTACTATTTGTTAATTTTTATAAAAAATTAATTATTATAATATATGTATTTTTTTAGTTATAATGAAGAATATAAATCAAAATAGAGTAAGATTTCGTCCATTTCAAAAACAAACTTCTAGATATTATAATAGAAGAATCAAACGACGAAATGATGCAATGAAAAAGTCATTGGTGCGCTCGATTCCTAAATTATTCAATGCAAAAAATTAAAGTTATATCCCTTCGAGTTCGAGTCTTAGAGATGAAGACATAAGTGATAGAGAAAATGACACTATTAGAGATAAAGAAATAAGTGATGAAAAAAATAATGTCATTAGAGATGAATGTGATAATGAAGAAGATGATACTTTTCAATATGAGGTTTTGAACCACCTACAAATGAAAATATTAGAGATCAATGTATCAAGGAAAAAAATGAATATCAAAGTGTTAATGAAGAAAATGAGAAATAAGAAAAATGTATTGATGGAGAAAATGATGAGAAAGAGGAAGTTGTTAACGAGGATTACGAGGATAAATGTGTTATTAAAGATGTGAACTACGATCCAAAAATATGAGGAAGTATTAACGACAAAATAAAGATAATTTTAGTTGTTCGAGATCCAATTAAGATCATAAAAGAAAATGATGTGTTTCCAAACGAAATTGTTTGAGGTATATACTTTTCATCTTCTCTTTATTTAAAACAAAAATTTTGTATTTATGAGTTAAAAAAATTTCTTGAGATGCTTGCTTGAAAAATGGTAGACGCTTCTATCCACAATAAAAGCGTAACCACAATGAATAAAGCCGACCACCTTGGAATGATTGTAAAAATTGAGAACTTTATTTCTCAAAGACTGTATTTTGAATATCGAGACTTGACAACACCCTAAATCATCACACCTTCTGTCTTGAAAGTTAGAGGTTGGCATAATAGGATAGTAGGACGTACAGACGGTGAAAAACGTCATGCCATTATTTTGGTTCTCCATTTGACCATATGTATCGTATCCCAAAACTGTGAACTTGTTTTTTATAGTTGACACAACGAATGAACCTATGGTCCACCGATCATTTATTCGGATGGATTGAAGTTTCTCAGACTCATTATAACAGTCTTCTTCAATGTTGTTCATTAAAATTTTGACATGTCTAGTAGAAACATTGATTTGGCTGATCTGGAATGTTGGATGAGTGGTTACTTCTTCTTCAGTCCACCAATATAATTCGCCATTGTCCTTACATGTCAAATGAAAGCTTTGACCATGGTAGGTGTCGTTAGCTAAATAACATGCTTCAGTGGTACCAAACGGGTAATGAATTGATATTTCCCCACATGTTCTGTTGTAGAACTGGCTCTTAGCAACAACTAATTCGCAATCATACAACTGTATGAAAAATATGACCATTAACAATTAATTGGTAGCTTCCTTAGCATATTTAAATGTTTCTTATAAAAGTGATTCGATGATCGATCTTTTTTTGTAACCACATAAATAAGCATGGAAAAACTCATTAAGAAGAACGAACATACACGATAAAAATTAGGCAAGCTTTGTATCCTTTTTTCACCGCTGGAACCCTCATAAAACCCCTTTTGGTTCCATGGAAGCTCGAAGTTCGAGAATTCAACATCGGTTTGCATGCCAGGATTCTTTTTTATAATAAAACATTGTTTTAAAAGACTTTAAATAATTTATGACAACTTATGAAATTAATTAAAAAAATTAATTTTGAGTTCAAATTATAATAATGTGGGGATTTGCAATAATCAAATTATAATTTGATTTTTTAGAAATTCGTTGTTTAAATTAATCAAAACTAATTAATTTAAATATTATTTATTTGAAAACAGAGTCGTCAATTAATTTTTGAAAATTAATAAACTGACATACGTGTATAAACGTATTTTTAGTCAGAGTTTTTTTTAGTTCTTAGTTTGATGATAACCGTGAAAGATTTTTGTGATTCATCCCCTATACTCATTTAAAACGGTCTCTACTTTATAAATTTGGTTTTTGAAAATCGGTTGTATAACGTTTTATTATAACCGATTATCCTTCCGATCCTAGACATGCGTATGTTTTAGTGTTATTTACAGAATTATAACAACAATTATTTAAATGTTGGTACATGTTACTAATGATGACTAGAGAGGAAAATACCTGAAGAACATCAGTTTAAAAAGACATTAGGGTTTAAAAATAAATCCTAAACAAGCCTTTGTCAAAACATTTTTTTGTGGAAATATCTAAAAAATTTGAAATTATTTTATAATTTTTCGGGATTTTTAGAAAATGATTTGAAGTTCTAAAATTACAAAAATAATTTTTTAATTTGAAAATGGGAACCAAACAAGCCTTATGACCGGTGTCTTAGGTCATGGGTTCATTTTATCGGTCGGGGGCTAAGAGCCCTCGGTCCTAGGTCGAAGACCCCTTAGTCCGGGTTCGGGATCCTCAGTCGGGGTGCGGGAGTCCCTCAGTTGGGGGTGCTAAGGGTTCTCGTTCAGACGCCTCAGTCATATGTGGAAGTCATCAGTCCTAGGTTCGGGATATCTCGGTCGGGTGTGAAACTCATCGGTCCTAGGTTTGACTTCTCGGTCTTAGATGAAAGTCATCGGTCTTGGGTTTAGGAGTTTTTGGTCCGGTGTGAGACTCCTCAATCTTAGGTCTGACTTTTCTGTTAGATGTAAAAATCTTCGATCGGACCACTTGGTCCTAAATGAAGAACATTGGTCGGACCTTTCAGTCCTCGATGAAGAACATCGGTCAGACCTCTCAGTTCTAGTTGAAAAGCTCTGGTCGGACCTATTGGTCATATGTTAGATTTCTCAGTCCTGGCCGAAGATCTTCGGTTGGATCTCTTGGTTCTTGGTCAGATTTGTTAGTCCTTAAGAACATCAAAATTGCAGGTTTTAACAATTTTGATGGAGGCTTAGATTCTTTGATCCAAGGGCCTTGGTAGCTTCACAAAACTCCTATGAACATTTAGAACATCATCTCAAATTAGCAATCGACATGGGTGATGATTAATTCATTCAAAACAGTTTATGGTCAAATATCAAGTTTTGGGTTTTAAAGTTGTTTTGAAGTGTAAGAGCTTTCCAACAGACTCCTTATATTTCATATACATGATTGATACCAAAATATGAACATTGATTGTTCATTTGAATCAATTCAAGAACTCGAGATTTTCATTTATTTTATAAATTTTGATTTTGCTCAAACATGATCGGGATGGATCAAACATGATCCAAGTAGTTGTCCAACATCATTAAAAACATGCTGGGAAGCTTTTTAAGCTGTTATTCTTGAGGATTAACTCAAGAATATAAATCATGATTTTTGGATTTTTCAATTTCAAATTTGGGTTTTTCTTTTTAAGACCGATTGATCGGTTTTGGCTTTCACAAAAAACTCATAAATGATACTAAGATCGATTTCCAATCATTAAATTCAAGAACCAGAAAGCATACAAACTAATGAAAACTGAAATATAAAAATTTTAATTTAAAACTTGAAGTATGAATTTAAGGATGATTTAAAGCTTAACAAGTGTTGAAGAACACTCCTTAGACCTTAATGTAGTTTTAGGGATCCTTAGATTCAAGCCTTAAGGCCTTACATAGAATTTCGAAAAGTCCAGCAAGTTTGAGCTTTAATGACGGATTTTCTGAAAATTTAGATTGGAAGTTGGAGACTTGATCTCTTGGTTTTTTTATTATAATAATTTTATATAAATATATAAAAATGTTATAAATATATGGAATGGATGAGAGATAATGAATAAAATGATTAGAGAGAAATTAAATTGATGAGAGATAATGAATAAAATGATTAGAAAGTAATGAAATAGATAAGAGAAAATGAATAAAAAAATATTTTAAAATGATTAGAGAGAAAAACTCTGAGATTAAAGAGGGAGATAGAGAGAAAATTGAGTTTGCGCCCATACATAAGCACAAACAGCTTATAAGCACTAAATCAAACAAACTCCGTCTTCCATTAATTTAAAAAATACGTAAGGAGTGAGTCAGAAGAAGCCTGATGAGGAATCCCGGGTTCTTTTCACTCCTAATTTGTTTATACAAACTCTAGGAATTCCCGGTTCTTTTCACTCCTAATTTGTTTGATACAAACTCTAACCCATTTTCGTATTGCCACCCATGAATAAATTTGAAATAAATTTTACATTCCACAAAACAAGGGAAGTAAAATGTTACTAAACTCATGAAGTCATCATAAGTTGGAGGAAGATCCTTTTTCGTAAACAGTTTAATAACGTAAGCCATATCGGAACAGCCATGAAGACATTCTCAGCGTTTCACCAAATGCACCCATTGTAGTGGAATCCCATCACACGCAAAATAACAAATCGAAATTTAGTCCACTTTTTGCTGGATAGAATCGGCCCAATCGGGTCGATAAAGATTTATCTGGGTCATTGATGTACTAACCTTATTCTTGAAGAAATCACCGACAATAATAAAGTTTGAAGGTCAACAATGACGGTTATTTAAATATATAAATTGATATATTATTTATTCTTTCGAAACGGTTTATAGATAATAATATTATGTGTCGTTTATCGAGGTTTATTGAGGGTCTTTGATAATATATTTCTTATAACAATTTTGTGTTTTTTTTCTTCTTATTTTCATGTGTTTTTCATGTATTTATTTTGTTTCTATATCCCACCAATCTAGACTGAAATTCACTAAATTAGATTTTAATATATTTTTTTATTTACAAAATAGTCTTCACTTATATAAAACATAATTAATTTAACTTTACATATTTTCTTAACCTAATATTTCTTTAATTATATAATTTTAATTGTGTTTTTTTGTATCGAGTGATCTTATTACTTTTTCAATTTTGTATATTTATTTTATTTTAGTAAATATATTCGTGAAACGGTTCGATTAATACGTTGACTTATTACCTATAATAACATAATAATGTAATACATTAAAAAAAAATCCTTATAAACTATACAGCCCAGAGTAAAAAAAAAAAAATTGAATTCACCCTTAATGTACTAACCTTATCCTTTTATTCTTGAAGAAGGTGAATCACCCACAATAATAAAAGTTGAAGGTCAATGGCGGAATCATATCCTTAATTATATTCTTAAATTATATATATAATATCTCTGAATCCAAATAAATAAACCTCAACCGTTTTGGTTGAGTATCAAGGCCAATTGTTTTTTAATTTTTTTTTAATTCTTATTCTTGAAATAGGGGCTAAATTGGACTTAATTGGCAATTAAAGTCTATCCTAACTATTTTAATTAAATATACTACAAATTTATAATAAATCCAATTCTTTCACTCTTAATCATCACGCGTATTTATAATCTACTAATATCAATTAAAATCACTAAAGTATAATCATTCCAAAATTTTCCAGTATTCATTTTTATTTCTTTACTTTTCAAGTCATATGATTAAATATTCATTAATGGTCCCATATGAAATCACACACATATTTATATATATATATAATTCAAAAACATATATATTTGGATGAAACTATGACTTAGTGAAATATTTAAAATGATTTATTAATTCTAATCTGAATAAAAAAAATTAAAAATTAGTAGATATATATCACATTTTTTTATTAGGTTATTGATACAAATCTTACTTAATCACATTTTTTTAATAAAATTTTAAATTAAAATTAGGATAGCCAAAATTATTTTTTAATATTTTTTTAAAAGTGGATTAGGGTAGCCTACACGGAAAAAGGTTTACAAATGATCTTACATCATATAATTTGTTTGAAGTCTTCACTTATTGTCATTGAGCTTATAAATAAGAAAATTAACCAAGTTAAGTTAATTTTAAGCTATATTAATATATATTATTTTAAAAAAAATTGCTAGAATTTTTTTTCCATAAGTTCATTTCATTTGAAAGAAAAGAGAAGTACCAATCAATTTTATGTTTTTAACAAAGTTAATTTTATTAAAAATATTAATTATGTATTAAAAGGAAAGGTTAATTATTAGTTTTATCCATTATTCGCAATTCATTAGTTAGATATGACAATTGAAGATGTTTTTGGTAAGTTGGGTTAGTTTTTTTTAATTCAAAATATAATATTTCTTATTATATTTCTTTATTTCTTATTTATACTTAGTCCAATTACTATACAAAAATTCTCGAATTTGAAAGCATTTTATTAGATGAGTCTTAAACTTTCAAATTTGTTAGCCAGACGTGACTTTTGCATAAACGGAGGAACGTCATTTAAAAACACTAGTGAGATTGCTTAATTTAAAAAAAAAAATTAGAATGCCACGTAATTATTATTTGACACATATTTTGTTTATAACAATAAAAAAAAAAAAAAAATTGAAGGTATTGTTCGGATTGAGGTTTTAAAAAATTTAAGGGGGAAAAATAACGATTTTTTTTATAATTTTGAGGAGATGATTATTATTTTTGATGAAAAGATTTAAAATATATTGATATATATAAATAAAAATATAAAATAATAATTTAGAATAGAAGGTATTTTAGGTCGGTTTGATTTAGCGTTTATAAGCGACTTATGGGCGTTTGCGTAATAAGCTACTACACAGTAACTTTGCGTAATAAATTCACTCAAAAAATTACAATCAAACACACTTTTGCGTTTAAACTCAATTTTTTCTCTACCTCTCTCCTCAACATTTAAGATTACAATCTCAGCGTTTAAAATTATAATTTGAGCGTTTTTTCCTCTCATCATTTTAAAATATTTTTTATTCATTCTCTCTAATATATGTCATTTATTTCCAATCATTTTATTCATTATCTCTTATCTATTTAATTTATTTCTAATCATTTTATTCATTCTCTCATCTATTTCATCTATTTATCATATTTTTATATTTTTATATAAAATTATTATAATAAAAATCATACATTTAAATATATTTTTATTTATTATTTATAATATATATATATATATCTTAATATATAAAATAATTAAACAAAATATAAATAAATACACTTTAATATTTTTTTATTTATAATTATAGTTTTAGAAATTAAAGTAGCCTTAATTAAGGCTCTAAAATACTGATTACAATTGATATGAATCCCTAAATGAATGATATTACTAAGAGTGTGAGAGCACACAAAAATAAATTGACAATTGAAAGATTGAATCAGAGAGAGGAGTGTGGAAATGTGAGAAAAATATACTATTAAATATTATTAAATACTTTTATATATATCTATATATTTTATATCATATTTATATTAAATATATTTAAAATTATATATTTATAAAAATTAATATATTCATATCATTTATTTTAAAATATATTATTTTTTTAGTTTAAGTCATTTATTAATAATTAAAATTATATATTAACAAAAATTTATAAAAAATAATATATTAAGGGATGCGGAAAGAGGTCAATTGCTGAGTGAAATTAAATCGGACATGGCTGAAATGACACAGAAATTGGAGAATCTCGAACAACAATTTGAATTGTTGAGGAGTCGACAGAATCAACCACCCCCTTCTCCCC
Organism: Impatiens glandulifera; assembly: GCF_907164915.1. Taxonomy (NCBI): domain Eukaryota; kingdom Viridiplantae; phylum Streptophyta; class Magnoliopsida; order Ericales; family Balsaminaceae; genus Impatiens; species Impatiens glandulifera. The sequence continues at coordinate 97,702,847 of NC_061862.1, forward strand.
CCATCTAATAATTTCTAGATTATATCGTTTGATTAATTATGTGTTTTCTTTTTCGTACGAATTATGAATTATTATTATCATCTTTGGTTTGGTTTTTAATATGTTGTTCATGAATTATTTTCCTTTGGTTTGCTTTTCACCTTTTTTTAAAAAACAGTATGGCCAAAACCGAAGATTTTCAAATAAACCTTCGGTTTTGACCCTAGTTTAAAAAAACCAGAAAAATTTTAAGTGTGTCAAAACCAAAGGTTTATTTGAAAACCTTCGGTTTTGACACTTGTTTAAAAAAATCTGAAAAAATTCTAAGTGTTGGGTAGTGTCAAAACCGAAGGTTTTCATATAAACCTTCGGCTTTGAAACTTGTTTAAAAAAACCAGAAAAAATTCTAAGTGTTGGGTAGTGTCAAAACCGAAGGTTTCAAATAAACCTTCGGTTTTGACCCTTATTTAAAAAAACCAGAAAAAATTCTAAGTGTTGGGTAGTATCAAAACCGAAGGTTTATTTGAAAACCTTCGGTTTTGACACTTGTTTAAAAAAATCTGAAAAAATTTTAAGTGTTGAGGTAGTGTCAAAACCGAAGGTTTTCAAATAAACCTTCGGTTTTGACCCTTGTTTAAAAAAAACAGAAAAAATTCAAAGTGTTGGGTAGTGTCAAAACCAAAGGTTTTCAAATAAATCTTCGGTTTTGACCCTTGTTTAAAAAAATCAGAAAAAATTCTAAGTGTTGGGTAGTGTCAAAACCGAAGGTTTTCAAATAAACCTTCGGTTTTGACCCTTGTTTAAAAAAATTCAGAAAAAAATTCTAAGTGTTGGGTAGTGTCAAAACCGAAGGTTTATTTGAAAACCTTCGGTTTTGTCCCTTCCCAAAAAATTCTGTTTAAGGTCAGGACTGAAGGTTTTAGGTATAAATTTCGGAAATAATAATCAAAACCGAAAGTTATATGCACAACTATCGGTTATACCATTTTATAATTTGTAAAATTCTTTGATTTTTTATTTTCCAATCTATACTCCTAACTAATATAATCAAGTGTGTGTTGTTTCTTAAAAATTAAGATTGTGTTTAATGTGAAAATGTTTATGATTGTGTTTGATTATATAAAGAAGTGTATATGTATATATATGTTTGTGTTTAATGATCACATGTGTATAAAGTTTGATCATATGGATTGTGTAATGTTTTAAAATTACCAAATGTGTTAAATTAATGTTGTTCAAGGTCATTAGAAGATTAAAAACAAATTAATTCAACAATTTGTGAAATGGTAATTCCGAAGGTTAATGCTATAACTTTCGGAAATAGCTATCAAAACTGAAAGTTATACCATTAACCTTCGGAATTGTCATTTCATAATTTGTAAATTCATGGGCTTTTTACTTTACAATCTAGACTCCTAACTAATATAATCAAGTGTGTTGTATTTTGAAAAAATTAAGATTGTGTTTAATGTTAAAATATTTATGATTGTGTTTAATTATATAGAGAAGTGTATATGAATGTTTATGTTTGATTATCCTATCAATGTGTGTAATATTTGATCATATAACTTTTGTGTAATATTTTAAGGATATTAAATGTGTTTAATTAATGTTGTTGAAGGTCATTAGATGATTAAAAACTAATTAATATAATAATTTGTGAAATTGTAATTCCGAAGGTTAATGTTATAACCTTCAGAAATAGCTATCAAAACCGAAAGTTATATATAAAACTTTCGGTTTTAGCTAATTAAATAAAATTTTAAATATTTCAAAACCGAGAGATTTAGACATCTCTCGGAATTTAATTTATCAAAACCAAGAGATATGTCAATATCTCTCGGAAATATGAATAATCAAAACTTCTCTCATCTATTAATTTTTTTCTCTTTATACATGTGGTACTTTCTTAATGGATACATGCACTACCCGTACGTAGGGCTACAAATGAGTCAAGCCGCTCGTGAGCCGCTCGCAAGCTGCTCGGTTAAAACTCGACTTGAGCTTGACTTTGACCGAGTTCAAGGCGACTCGTTTATTATTTGAGTCGAACTCGAACTCATATACAGCTTGCTCGATGGCTTGTCGAGTTTTTTCAAGCCTCAAAATAATTAAATATTATATTTATTTAATATTAAAATTTTACACAATATTTTTTTTTATTTTTCTCTCTTTTCAAAGTCCAATATGAAAGCCCATAATTCCTAGTAAAACCTTAATTTCTAATATATAATTCATTCATCATATTCTACTGTCACTCTTCATCTTTTTCTTCATCAGTTACTCTTCTTCAGTTATTCTTCTTCTTCAATAACTCTTATCTCTTCTTCTTTAGTTTTTTTTCTTCTTCTTCTTTAGTTATTCTTCTTCTTACTCTTTAGTTATTATTATTCTTCAATCACTCTTATCTTTTCTTCTTTAGTTTTTATATACTTCTTATTCAGTTTTCACAATTTCTTTTACTCGTCTTTTTCTTCTTTTTTCTTCAATCTTCGCATCTCATTAATTCACAAAATTCTAGGTAATTAAATTTTTTTTTAGATAATTTCTTCATGTATTAGGAGAAACTTATGTTTATATAGATAGAGTTGAATAAATATAAAAAACAATTTCAATTGACTGAGGATAGAAAAAAGACAAACAATATTAGAGATTTATGATAAAAAAAAAGGTTAATATATTATATATGATATAAAATTATATTATAAATAATAATGAAAGAGATAAATAAAGATTAATATATTATATATAATAAAAATAAATATTAGGGATATAATAACTAAGATGTTATATATAATATTAAAAAGATAAAAAAAATATTAATATAATATATAATAAAAGTAAATACTAAGGATGTAATAATGAATATATTGTAAATAATATTGAAAAAGATAAAAAAAAACGTTAATATATTATATATAATAAAAGTATATAATATATATAATATTAAAAATAAAATTATTATATATAATTCAATTTTGGTTCAAGATTTCGAGTCGAGCTTTTAGGTAATATAGTCTAGTCGAACTCGAGCTCAAATTTATAAGCTCGTTCGAGCTCGAGTTCGAGTCGAGCTAATAAATACTTAATCGAGTTGAGATCGAGCTCTAACAAATTTGTGTTTGGCTCGGCTCATTTGCAGCCCTACCCGTACATGGAGAGCTTTCCCAAAGTAACCTCATTTTTAATTCAACTTCTCAAACTAGCCTCATTTGTTCAATCTTTCCCAAACTAGCCTCTTTTATTATTCAAACTCGAGTTAATTTAATATATATATATATATATATTTATTTTATTAATATAATAACTTATTATTAAATATATATTATATATTTAATTATTTAAATTAATAATATTTTTATAAATAATTAATATATGATGTTTCTTTACCAATTAGTTGTTATGGTTTGTTTTTAACCTTTCTTATATTATTATTTTAAAATATTTTTATCCAAATTTTTATTTATTAAGTTTTCTCTTACCAAATATTTATTATAAATTATTTAGTTTTTCTTTTTCTTTTTTGTCTCTTCATACACTTTCAATGTAGAAATAATAAAAAAATAAATTTGTATTGTATTTTCAATTCACAACTTTTTATTGTATATTCAAAGTTTTTATTGTGTCTTATATTCAAAGTTTTTCATTGGGTTGAAAAAGTGTTTGAAGAGAAAAAAAAAAGAAAAAAAGAAAAAATTATTTATAATAAATATTTGATAAGAAAAGAAAATTTAATAAATAAAAATTTGGATAAAGATGTTTTAAAATGACTATATAAGAAATGTTAGAAAAAAAACATAACAAATAATTGATAAAGAAACATCATATATTAATTATTTATAAAGGTGATAATAATATTATATTATAAAAGATAATGATTTAAATAATTAAATATATAGTATATATTTAATAATAAGTTATTATATTAATAAAATAAAATAAAAAAATAAAATAAATATATATATATATTGAGTTAACTCGAGTTTAAATAGTAAAAGAGACTAATTTGGGAAAATTGAACAAATAAGACTAGTTTAAAAAGTTGAATTGAAAATAAAATTATTTTGAGAATACTCTCCCCATACATGTAGCATCGAACTGACTCGTTCAAACATGATTAGACAAGGAATTAATTACTGTAGAATATATATTTATCAATAAAATGTACTTTTAGAATATATATTTATCATTTCTAATACTTTTGAACTCGTTATTTTGCATTTCCAACGCAATGAATTAATTTCTTAATTATTATTACTATTTTTCTTTTGTATTATTTTCTTCAAATTATTGTTTTTTTATAGTTTATAACTGATTATTGGTAATAAAATTACAGAGGAATCAATATAATTTATCCCAAGTTTAACATAAAAAATAATTAAAAAATAAACTAAAACAATTTAATATTCGTGCCAAAATGATAAAAAAATAAATTAATGTCATAAAAATGGGTGGTTGTATTATTAAATATGATTGTTTATCACATAATTTTTTTAGAATTTTTTCTAAATGAGTTGAGAAAAAAAATAAAAATTTATGTGTCAAAATTAAATAAACGATTTATTTGTTATTTGAGATTCTAAATTTGTCATTTTCACTTAATAAAGCTAGAATGTACATATGAATCAAACTATCAAATTTTAGCAATTTAATTTTTTTTTAAATAGATAAAATGTCTGTCATATTATTTTAACACATTACTTTTATTTTTCTAATTAATTTGTCACGTTCCTAAATGAAATGATATTTTGAAACGTTTTAAACTTATTTTAAAAAATATAAATATTATTTTTTGGTTTTATGCCTCATAATTTGAAAAAATAAAAAACAGAAAATTGCTCTTTTGATTTTAGAAATGTTTAAGCTAATTTAAAAAATGAAAATACTACGTTAAAGAAGTACGAATATATTTATTTGTTTGTGAAAAAAAACATAAATGAATAAAATTGTGATAATTGAAACACATTTGAAATAATTCAAATTTTGAATCAATCCTACTAATTGAGCCTTAAATAAACTCAAGGAACAATTTTTAAAAGGTAAAGATACTTCTTTAATCATCTAGTAGTTTTAAGCGTTTAAAAAATTTACTTAAAACTTTATTTAATCTTATTTAAAATCATACAAAAAAATTTAAAGAGTTAACCCAAAATTATATTTTATTTTTCTTTTACATAATGATAATCTTCTCATATTTTATTATTGCTTCTTGATTTTTTTTGTTTTTGTTTGTTTGGCCATTTTTTTTACTACTTATTTAGTTCAGATGAAATTATATGAAATTCATTAAATAAATAAAAAAAGAAAATCAGAACATTTATGGTATAAACTTCTTTGATGAATATGTTATTAAGATAAAATTTAATTTTTATCTCAAAACTTAATTATTATATAACTTAATATATTTATCTATTAAAATATCAAATTTATCCTTTACTTTTTCTCAATATAAATTAATTATTAAATATTAATCTAAAAATAAAAATAATTTTTTTATACTTTTAATGTTTAAAAAAAAAAGTAAAACAAAAAAAAAATTATTTCCTCATACAAGCCCTAACTGTCTCTTAAAAAATAATAATAATAATATATATATAGGAATGATATTCTCAACGACTCTTTAACGAAAGCAAGACCACTACGAATCCTCTGTGACCTTACCAGCTATGAGAGAGAAAAGGTAAAAAAAGGGAAAAAAAATTATTTCTTTACTAATAGGGTTTCATATTTCTGCATTTCTTTCTCTCTCTGAAACGTATCCGACATCAATTATTTCTCTTCTCCGGCTGCATTTATTTCTTTTCTCCAGCTGCATTTACTTCTCCATGGTATCATTTTTAAGGATCTTTATTATTTGTTTTTATAGATCTAGGGTTTAGATTTTACAGATTTAGGGTTTACATTTTACAAATGTATTTATTTACAGATCTAAAGGTTTATAGATTTATTTCAGAACTGTTTGAACTTTCAGGAAACCGAAGCACCGAACTTGAACAACCCAGTAGATGAAAAACTTAACCTGAAGAGATCCACCCCTGTTAAACCCGAAAGGTACCCGATTGCCCGATTGGTATAAAAAATATACATTTCAATGTGTCAAAATGTCTCGAAACCTACCATTTCTGGACCTGAAATTATAGTTTCGGGACCAAAGAGGGTCGTTTAGGGACCCTAGAGGGTCATTTCGGGTCCCGAAATGGGTGGTTTCGGGACAAGAAAGGATCCTTCCTTGTCCCGAAATGATTGGTTTCGGGACAAGAAATGGTCCTTCCTTGTCCCGAAATGGGTGGTTTCGGGACCCGAAATGTTGTGGAAAAGATTTTCAAAGTTCATGGAGCTTCTTAATTTTCCTATGAATTGGAAGGACATCAAGGAAGTGGCAATTGTTACGGCAAAGGGTAATCGGTTCTTCACACATGTTTTCAAGTGTTGTTTTGCGTCCACCGTTTATCATATTTGGGTTGCGAGAAAAGGAAGAGCCTTCTCTAGAGCTCGACTGGATATTGAAGCAGTAGGTAGGGACATTGTGACAAATGGTGGTTCGCTCATGAGAACGTGGAGAATTTTCGTGTGAGCGGAGTTAGAAATTATGCAATAATTGGAGAACCTCATATTTGAAGTCACTCAAATTATTCTTTATAATGCGCGGTAAAAGAATGAAGACTTGTCTTGTATTATTTTCATTTGATTCATGTCTGTTAAACTTAAGGCTCGGTTATGATTTTTTATTAGCATTCTTTTATAAGATCAAGTCTATGGTTTGTCTAACTTGATTCAAATAACTCATCTTGATTTTTTCTCTTTTGGAATTTTTTAATTAAATAACGCTGAATTATTTTCCAAAAAAAAAATTATAAAATATTTAACAAAATTGTAGTTTGTCACTTATAATTGGAAAATATTAAAACAGTAACAAAATATTTTATATAAAATTTTATTTAAAAAATATTAGTTATTAAGTTATTTGTATATATAAAATAAAATAATTTTATTTATTATTGTTAAGGATTTTTTTTATTATATATATTAAAATAATAAATAAAGTTTCAGAAAAATAAATATATATAGTATTATTAATTTAAAAATTCATAATAATTATCTGTTTCACTTTCACCTTTATTCTCTTCCATTACAGTAATTATGAAGGCTCCCTTTCTCTTTCCTTATTTCTTCCATCATGATTTATTTGCAGAAGATTCTACCTGAATATATAAGGTAAAAATCACTAAGATAGTACCATTTTACAGCGTTGGTCGATTTTACCGGGTTAACTCATTTTTGTTGAGTTGACTCGTAAGTTTACGAGTTAATTCACATTACTACCGTTTTGATTGCAACCTCTTAAAAATTAATAATAGTTGTATAAAGTGGCTATTGTAACAATCTTTTTAAATCACACTCTAATATTAATTCTTTCTAATTATATATTATATTATTTTTTAAATTAAAATAGAATATTATTGAAGGTCTTATAATATTTTTTTTAAATACAGTATATACTTTTATACCAACTTTTCTTTAAAAAAATAAAAGTAGATAGAATAAAGTTATTTCAATATACGACCAGGAAGGTACAAAGGCTTAACAATTTGCATGTCTTCAGAGTCTGCACTAGGCTCGTTTGATATAGTGATGATTTTGAGATTTTTTTAATCATTATTTCAACTTTCTAATTATTTCAACTTTCTAATTATTTCTCTTTAATATATTTAAATATTAAAATTATTTTTTATTTTATTATATAAAATTAATTTATCTTTAAAAAATAAAAGATATTTTTAACTTTTAACCCTAAAAAAACTAACTTTTTTGAAAATTTAATCAATTTTTTTTTTTAAACTAGACTGTCTTCTGCATTATATAATATATTTTTAAAAGACAAAAATAAAAATCAGATCTTCAACACAAGTGAAATGTGGCGTGCTCTAGATAAAAGGAATAAGAAGTAGAATCAACAATGTGGGTTTTTACTTTTATTTGAGAGGGATTCGAGAGCTAAAAGAAGAGAAAATGGCGATATCTTCTGTTTGGAAAGAAGAACATTTTCCCATAGAGCTTCATAATAGATCCATTTATGAGTTTATCAAGGTATATTTGCCTGATCAGAGTCGTCAACGCCTGGTAAGTGTCTATCTTTCTCTGCTCCAACGATTATGAACTGGACATGGATGATTCTAATTCTATCTAGGTTTATTTATACATGCACTTTGATATCTGCAGCTTTTCCCACCAGAATTTTCCAAACATCTCAAATGGAACATACCCACCAAGATTATTCTTCAAGATCTTAATGGAAAACAATGGCATATGAATGTTGAACAAACTGAAAATGGTGTTTGGTTTGGACATGGCTGGGATAAATTTGTAACTGATTGTCACCTTCAGCCTGGAAACTTCCTTGTTTTTCAGTATGATGGGATCTCTTTATTCCACGTCAAGATTTACCGTAATGATTTTTGTTTGGAAATCGAATGCCCAAATCAAGAAACTTTAGCTGTTGCTCAAGTTAAAATTAAAAAAGAAGAGACTATTTGTCCTGAGCCTATCGCTCAACTACAATGGAAGGTAATAGATCCTCCACTAAGGGCAGTAAAAGTTGAAGGTAATTTATCAGTTTATTTGAAAATGAATCTAATTTCAGAGAAGAATTTAATCAATCCTAAATTTCTACATCTTTCAGGCATTAGTAAGACTGTTAAACAGGGGAAGTCGAAAGGAGGTGTCATTCTATCGCCCACTAGTCTCTATTTTACTTGTGTTCCACGACCCTTAGCTTGTGTCGCGGTGAGTTCAATGTTCTAGCTGATTTTGGTGCCATCTTGCATTAAATTCATCTTATTTAGCAGTTCTTGTAGGTGGGTAGGAGAATATTGTTTATGTTCTTTGTGCATATTATGTATTGAGAATAATGTGTGATTATGGTATTTTGTCACAATCAGACTGTATCATTAAAAATTGTCAACAAGAATTGAAAATTGATTTTTTTTCTTCAAAATTTTCATTTGGTATATGATTAATTTTGAACATGATTTATGTATGCAGTGGTTACCTACAAGGGTTGTGAGGGAGATTGGGACTAAGTTTAGGCCATATATGTTGTTTCGCGATCAAGTTGGTGAAATTTCTCGGGTGAATGTTATAGGAAGATTTAAAGGTCGATTGGGTTTCGGAAAGGGATGGAAAGAATTTTGTGAAAGGCATCCTTTGGAGATTAACGAAGAGTATATGTTGCAGTTTTCTTTGTGCAACAAAGGTGAATTGAGAAAAGTTGTTGATGTTCGAGTTCAGGGAATAGGATCATAACTTTTTCTTCTTATTTTCTATGTGTTTTTAGATGTTTGAAAATATTAATCTAGGCATTCACTTGTTAATTAGTTCTAAAGTTGTATTACAAGTTAATTAGTACTCAATCCCAATATAAACTAGTTAGTCAATTATTAGCCTGATTTATAAGTTATCTTGTTTCACTATTTATAAATTTGATGGAGCTAGGCTAGCCTTCTTTTTATTGTAAATAAAAACTTTGAACATTGAGAGGTAAATCAAGTGGATTTAAGATTTAGTATTCAACTTTGTTCTTTTAGTATAAAATATGATTTTTTTTTTAAAAAAATTACTTTTATTTATATTTATAATATGATGTATGAATATATTAATTTATATAGTGGATAAATTAATTAATATAGTAACTTATAAATGATTGGTACTTATTTATACTCAGTTTCAAATAAATAAAGATTAGTGGGAATTAATGTTATAATATATATATATATAATAAATTTGTTGAACCATTTATTCAAATAAAGTAAATTAAGTTGTCAAATAACTTCACTTATTTTTTTCTAAATGGTTTGTAAAAAACTAAATCATAATTAAGTACACGAGATAAACTAAACCACAGACTAAAGGCTTGTTTGATCTTAAGTTTTTAGGATTTGTATAGTTTTTTATCTATAAATATTATTTGATAAAAAAAAAGTTATTTGGAATTTTTGAAGGGTTGAATTAAAAAATATATTTTTTAATTAAAAATTAAATTTAAAATAAAAATATTTTAGTATTTTAAACTAAATAATTTGATTATTATAATGATAATAATATGAAAAATAAATAAATTTTATTAACCTGAAAAAATGTAAGATCAAAAAGAGCTCTAAAACAAAAGTGA